>NC_081315.1:62441318-62741318 GCF_026419965.1 Kogia breviceps
GAACATGAGTCCATTTGAAAAGATGCAAGACCCCAGATACCTGGGGGAGGTGCAGGGAGGGAGGTTCCACTTAGCTTGAAGAATCTGTGCTGGGTGAACCTGTCCTCTCGGCAGCCCATGAGTCAGCTGAACAGTCTTGCTTGCTGTGCACCCCTCATTCTCTGACTCTGTCCAATAACATTTCAGTGGCTCTCCAGTGTCCCTTCTGTCCACACTGTTTGACTAACAGACCAGCACAATTAACTTTCTGACAACAGCATCACTGACAATGTATAACATGAAACCAGATGGAAGAAAACAAGAGCAGGTTATTTTCTGGCCCTTTAAAATTAAGCCTGAGAAATGCATGTTTCATTAGCACCCTGGCCCTCTCAATGCCTCACCAGCTGACAGAGGCCATGCTCAGGTAAATTTGCTTTGGCTTATTCTATGCAACAGTTTAAGACAGCTCTGAAGATGAAAACTGCACCGTAAGTAATTTGGAATGCTCCTGATGGACAATTTACAGAGCACAGCCTGGACCTGATATGTTTAAGAAATCACTTAAAAGTGAGAAAATCAAGTCTCAGGAACTAATTCGAAAAGATACATGCACACTTATATTCATAGCAGCACTATTTACAATAGCCAAGACATGGAAGCAACCTAAATGTCCATCAATAGAGGAATGGATAAAGAAGATGTGGTATATATGTATATATATATATATATATATATATATATATATATATATATATATATATATATAATGGACTGTTACTTAGCTGTAAAAAAGAATTAAATAATGCCATTTGCAGCAACATGGATGGACCTAGAGATTATCATATTAAGTGAAGTAACTCAAACAAAGACAAATATTATATGATATCACTTATATGTGGAATCTTTAAAAATGATATAAATGAACTTATTTACAGAACAGAAATAGACTCTCAGATATAGAAAACAAACTTACCATTACCAAAGGGGATAGTAGATGGGGGAAAGGGAGTAAATTAGGAGCTTGAGATTAACATATACACATTAGTCTATATAAAATAAATAAACAACAAGGACCTACTGCATAGCACAGGGAACTGTATTCAATATCTTGTAATAACCTATAATGGAAAAGAACCTGAAAAAGAATATATATATGTATATATATATATATATTTATACATATATTTGAATATAATATATATATATATAACTGAATCACTTTGCTGTATACCTGAAACTAACACAATATTGTAAATAAACTATACTTCAATAAAAAATGGTTAAAAAAAGTCACACAAAAAATAAAAATTAAAAAAGGGAGAGAATTGAGTCTTAGAAACCAAATAGATTGGCCTCATAGACTTTTCTTAACCTAAATAAGTATTTTTCAAGTTATCTCACCTCTTTTCTCTGTCTCTATCAACTTCCTTCTCAAGACAAGCAAACTGAAAATAGTGTAAAACATAAAGGCTAACTCTGAGCTAGTTAGGTAATAGCAGTTCACTAAGAGAATTTCATAGGGATTTAAAATTCTCCATGACAATTGTCATTCAAGATTTCAATTTGTTTCAGCCATCAATCCTGCTTTTAGCGGATTTGGTGCTTGTAGAACTGGGAGGTAAAGCCTTCTACTTTCTTCTCTCACTTGCTGAAAGGAAAACTCTCCAAGTCTGTTTATATTTATATAATATTTATGAGGGATTTGAATATAAAGCTTTGAGGAACCGAAAATGGATCCTATGGCATGTGTGAAAAAGTTAATGAAAGGCCGGCTGTATCAGCAAACAGAAGTTTACTATGTTGCTGGGAATGTCTTAATGTCACATTTTCATTAAAGAAATAATCATGAGTGTATCATGACTCATTTGCAATTTGGTGGCATTAAGGGAGAATTCATTATTTAGAGCAGGAATCACATCTGTGTTGCTTTTTCTCCAGCTCCTAGGGATTTATTTGACATTAGACATGGAAAAACCAGACTGTCTATTCCTTTTATTTAAATAAGCAAGCACAAAAATAAATAAGCAAGCAAATGCCTTTTCCTCAGGGGAAAAATCTCTCATAATTAATCATCATTAAGTACATCTTCTGCAATCCCAGCCTTGACTGGTCACTTCTCATGGATATTTCACCTTGTTTTATTTTTCATGGTAATTTGTGATAAAAATGAACCTCTTCTGGGGATATATGTATAGATATAGCTGATTCACTTTGTTATAAAGCAGAAAATAACACACCATTGTAAAGCAATTATACTCCAATAAAGATGTTAAAAAAAAATGAACCTCTTCCTTTTTTTTTTTTTCAATGACTTTTAACCACACTTTACTTGAATAATCCTTTCTGCCACCATAATCTTTGCTTCTTCTGGTGCTGCTCCATCTCCAAAATCTTATACTCCCAAATGTCACATTCTGACCACAAAATACTATCCCACCAGCCCTCAAATCCCTAACTCTGAATACCTTTGTATTTAGACTTCATTCTGATTTCATATGGATTGACTTCTCACTTTTCTCCTCCTAGCTTCATTTCCTGCTCCCAGGATTGACTCAGCAAGCCATGATTACTTCAACTCCTCACTGACTACCATCTATAATTCCTTCACCCACTTAAACTTTTTCCTTGCACCTGCCCTTCAAATTCCTTAATTCACAGACCATCTGTTTTCTGTGTTCCTCTCCCCAGACCACAGATCACTTGTGGAAAAGATTACACCATAATATCAACCGGTACAGCTTATGGTTCCAAGCTTTGCAGACTGTAGGACCACCCAGCAATTCCTTGGCCTGAGCTAGTGAACTTTCTCTTGCACTTCACCCAATATCTCAATATTTCATCCTTATATTAGAACCCCTTATCCCATCCCTTATTTGCTGCTCTCAGAAGATGAGCTTTAGTCTTACTTCACAGGAAAAGAGGCCACCAAGCATGAATCCCCTCAACGTCCTCCTCTTCCTCACCATCACCAGAACTATCCATAGTTATGCTTCTCCCAACCCCATTTCCTGTCATGGTTGAGGACTATACATTCCCCTTTCTGGGAATCAATTTTGTCTTTTCCAGCATTCTTTGGGCCTCCCCATGCCTTTTCCTCCCATATTTTAAGAGTTTTTTCAATAGCCCCATCCTCTCAATCTACAAAATTTTCTCATCCCTTTCCAATTAATAAAAACCATCCTTTAAGTCAGTGTCTTCCTCTAGCCAATTCCCCCATTCTCTCGTCTCCTTCTGGCCAATCTCTACAAAGAATAATCTACAGACACTATCTCCATTTCTTTACTGCACATCCATTTCCCCCTCCACTTAAAACTCTCCAGTCCTTTAGCCACTTTCCTGAGACTCTTCTTATTCACATCCACCAAGGGCATCTTTATTGACCAGTCTAGTGACATTTCTGTCCTAATCTCATTGGCTTTGCTGCACCCACTGTCACAGCAGTTAGCAGCCCCTCCCTTCCTAACCTCACCCCCGGATTCCGTAACAATACTCTCTCCTCGTTCTCCTATAATTTGATGTTCCTTTTGGGTTTCCTTCTCTTCTGCCTGATCTGTTGGTGCCCCCAGGGTTCTGTATTAGCCTTCTTACTTTGTACTGTGCCTGCTCTCTTGGCCTGTGCTACTCAATTTCAGAATCCCCTTCTACTCTCACTTGTACACAGTTGATTTCCAGATCTGTCTCCCCAGGACAGAGCTCCTGACAGAGACCCAGACTTATTATTTGACTGCCTATTACACGTCTCAACTTGGATATTTTTGTTACACAGATTTGAAACTTATGATGCCTTCCTACCTCTTTTCAGCCTCCTAAATTTCTGAGTTTAGTTAATGACCTCACCATCTACCCAATTCCCAAAATTAGAAACTTGAAGGAGTTAACTATGACCCTCGAATGGATCCCCCACTCCAATTGGTCCCTCTATTTTTGTAATTCTACATCACAAGTATCTCTGGAGTTCTTTTCTCTCTATCATTACTTAGTTCATCAGATACTAAATGACCTCCTGATTAACTGATTCTGATTGGCCTCCCTTCCTTGAATCTCTTGCCCCACATTCCCACTCACACGTAACATGGTGACCTTTGTAGCCTGAACCTGTACTGCTCCTCTAAGCTCCATATTCATGTATCCAGATGCCGACTCCACGTCACCATGTGAATGTCTCAAATGCATCTCAAAGTCAAGATGTCCAGATGGAATTTATGATTTGGGTCCAATAATCTTGTCTGCTAAATCAGTGAGTAACACCACTTTTTAGCCATTATGCAAGTCAGAAACCTAGAAGCTGTCCTTGATACTCCACTATCACCCCATATCCAACCCATGACCAGGTGATTTCCATCTTACCTCCTAATAATTTTTGATTTTTATTCAGATGAATTTTTTTGTGGTAAAATACACATAACATAAAATTTACCACCTTAACCATTTTAAAGTTCAATAGTAAGTACATTCACATTCCTATGCAACCAATCTCTAGAACTTTTCCATGCAAAACTGAAACTCCATACCCATTAAACCATAACTCTCCATTCCCTATTCCCCCCAGCCACTGGAAATCACCATTCCATTTTGTCTCTATGATTTTGACAACCCTAGGTACCTCATATAAGTGAAATTATATAGTATCTGTCCTTTTGTGACTGTCGTATTTTACTTAGCCTAATGTCCCCAAGGTTCATCCATACTGTAGCATGTGTCAGAATTACTTTTCTTTTTCAGACTGAATAATATTCCATTGTATGTATATACCATACTTTGTTTATCCATTTATCTGTTGATGGATGCTTGGATTGCTCCCACCTTTGGGTACTGAGAATAATGCTGCTATGAACATGGGTGCACAAATATCTCTTTGATTCCTAGCTTTCAATTCTTTTGCACACATACCTAGAAATGGAATTGTCAGATCATGTAATAATTATATTTTTAACTTTTTAAAAATAAATTGCTACATTCTTTTTCCATAGTGGCTGCACCATTTAACATTCCCACTAGCAGTGCACAGGGTTCCAATTTCTTCACATCCTTAAACAACATTTATGATTCTCTGGTTCTTTGGGAGTAGCCATCCTAATGGGTGTTAAGTGAACCTCTTAATTCTGGAATCCATTTTTTCCATCTCCACTGCCACAAGCCTGGCTTGTAGCAATCCCACAGAAATGCATACGCCTGGATCTACTCTATGCATCCTTTCATCCATTGTCCACACCACAGATAGAGTGATCCTTTCAAATACAAATTTGATTATGTTGCCTGCTGAATTAAAAACCCCTCAATGGTTTTCTGTTGCTATCAAGATTAAGATACAAATTCTTGTCCTAGTCCACACTCATCTATTCCCTGCCCACGTCTCCAACCTTGTTGCATGTCAGTCTCCGTTGCTCTCGGCTCTCCAGCCACACAGGCCTCCTTCAGTTCTCCAGTGAATGTGGACTATTCCCTCCCACCCAGATGATGTAGGTAGAGTGATGAACGGAAGGGAGAAGGATGGAAAAAGAGGACGGAGAGGGAAGTGTTCAGAGGAATAGCTGACGGGTCATAGTCTAGCCGCTCTTCTTTACTGAGAATAATACTCTTTGGGCTAATATTCCTCGATCTGCTTCTTTGCTTTGCTGGATGGACTGAAAGAATACATTCTAATCATATTTTCTTTTACATATGGGGTGAAGGAAGACTCTGGGCTAATATTTGTAGCCCATTTCATATCATTCTCAACTGAATTGGTAGGTGTACCAGTTTGCTAGGGATGTCTTACCAAGATACCATATACCATAAACTAGGCGGCTTAAACAACAGAAAATTATTTTCTCACAGTGCTGAAGGCTAGGAGTCCAAGATCAAGGTGTCGGCCGTGTTGGCTTCTTCTGAGTCTCCTCCCACTGATGGCGATCTTCCCTCTTTGTCTTCACATGGCCTTTCTTCTGTACACGTCTGTATCCAAATTTCCTCTTCTTATAAGGACACCACTCACATAGGATTAGGTCCCTCACCAATAACTTCACTTTGACTTAATTACCTCTTTAAAGACCTTTTCTCCAAATATAGTCATTTGTAAGGTGCTGGATGTGAAGACTTCAACATCTGACTTTGGGGATGGACACAATCAGCCCACAACAGAAGGTGAATGTGTAGAGCTGTGTGCTAGGAATCAGCAGGGTCCACCCTTTCCTTTCTCTTGAGATGTGTCTTCATTTGCATTCCTCACAACGATGCCTGAAGAATTTCAAGCGAGCTAGTTTCTAAAGCTTGGAGTCTTAATTTAACATTACACAAAGTCCTAAAGTTTTCAAAAACACCATGGAGTGTTTTACACACTTACTGGAAAAAAAAGAGATAACTATGTGGATGTCATTTTCTTGGTAATCTCATTCATAAATTTATTTTATTTGTGAATGTATTAATAGTACATCTGTTTTCATGGAGGACTTGAGAGTCTACATCATCTAGTCACTCCTGTGGATTGAGCTCCAGGAAAGAGCTGCCAGAAGTGGTCCACCCAGAAATCATGGCCGAGGCTCCTTTGCTTTGTGTATGAAGCCTGCCCTTCTGCAACCACCAGTCCCACTGCCAGCGGGGGGTACCTTTCACAGCTCTTCTTGCCTTGCCCAGCAGCAGCCTCTCTGGCAAGAAGCCCCTTTGGCTTCTGAGCAGCATATTTGAGGCAATCCCTTGCCTGCTGCTACTGTAACAACAGTGGTGAGAACCACATCTCATAGCTGCAAAGCCCCAAAGTCCTTTCCCTACTCCTCTGATCCACTTGGCACTTGGCCCCAAGACCTTCTCCATTCCAACAGCTTTCTGTGACCTCTACATACACACGCACACACACACCCCTCAGACAGGGAAGGATGCTCAGCCAGTATCTTCCCCTCAAAGAACAGACACTGCAATTTCTCTGGGACTTTAAAAACATCTCCCCTCTAATTTTTGAATGGAGTCGATTGAGGCACCAATCACCATGTTATCAGGAATAAGCGCCTACTTCATCTTCACCAATGAACTGTCCAGGGGTCCAAGGTCTAGAAGTAGGAGAGGGGGCAGAACAGCTCATGCTTTCCTCATCTTAGAGCTGAAAGAACTCAGTAGACTATTAGGACTCAAAAGAGAGACTGACAATAAAGACTCAGGCAGAGCTGGTACCCACCTCCTGCACTGAATTCTTGCCATTGACTTGGGATGGCTTGTCCAAAGGGCTGTCTTCCAGCCCCGCAAAAGGAGACATCAGTGGAATGAGAACTTTCTCAAATATTAAGGGAAGATATTAGCCATATTTACTGTACTTCCTCTATAAGAGAAAATATAAAAGTATTGACATGAGAAAACGAAGTGACAGAATCAACAGAAACCCATTTTTCCTTCACAATAACTTACTTTAATTTCATGAAACTATTAGGCGATATAGAAATGCACCAGCTTCTGGAAATACGGAGTGACATTAAAGTGAAATGTCTGAAGGCTATCCCTCTGAATATCTGTGAATTTTGTCCTAGGCTGTAGATTTCTATTTCTCATTTCCGATCCACTTGTCCTGTATATGAATTTGAGGAAAAGCTATTTTATTCAGTGCTATCCTAAACAATCATACTTGGAACCATCTAAGCATAGATTCTTTTTATACATGTTCCCTTCCCCTAGCCAAGGGCATTTTACAGGAATGAGTTGTTGGGGTCTGGGGAATGGGGACCCCTTAGACTGACATGAAGACTGCTAACAGCAATGTAAAGGTGGGTATGCACAGAAAACGTAAGACGAAAGGACAACCTTTGCCAGATATAATTTGCATGAGCAGCTCCTCGGCTGAAGGCAGGCCCTTTAAAATAGGCAGAAAGAGCAAGCTGGTTTTTTGCCATAAGAAAGAGAGGTGCAGCAGCCCAGACATGTGACAGGGCAGCCGGCTAGGGGAGGACCCTTTCTGTCCCAAGTCCAGCAGCTTTTCCCAAAGGCATTGCCCTTCTCTCACTGCACATGCACACACACCAAGGGCAACAGATTCCCTGGACCAGCTCAGCCTTATAAAGGGCAGTGGGGTTCAACTAAGCCCTGACAGAGCTCACCCTAGTAAGGGAGATGACAAAAAATACAGTGAGAAGGATGTGTGTAAAGATCGTGTTCAAGAGCTCATGCTCTGCAGAAAGACAAGCCTTTGCAAGAAAAGGAAAGAGAAACGCTACCCGGAGCATTTCTGTGCTTACTATTTTTAGTGGCACAGAAAAATATTTACTGTGTTCAATCACCAAGTCTATTAAAGGTAATTTATGTGCGTTTAAAAATAAGCTCATCATTTAAAATTGTAATGAGAGACATTGCAACTACTCACGCAGATGTGATTGCACAGAAGCCTGCAAGAGTTGGAAGAATCCAAACACTCCCTGCCTTATCCTGGGGAGCCCCCCTACTATTTACAGCTGTGTGGAGTCTTTATTCAGCAACCTTCAGCTTTTCAGACACCACCTGCTGTTCATTTCCAAATGGGAAACGCGAGTGGACACAGCAGCATTGTGGCATGTTTAAGTGCTATGCCATTTGAGTACAGCACAGGGAGTGGGGAGCACATTTCATTAAACAATTTGATCATTGTTTAATCTGTTGTGTACTCGAGGTGATGAAGTCTCTATCCAGAGAAACAATATAAGCAGGTGAAGCTCAACTTCTTTACAGCCAAGGTGTCTGAAAACCCCAGATAAACATAGCACATGGAATATTTTTAAAAGCTCCACGTAGCCATGGAATCTAGGTTTTGTTCTGCTCCCCTCCAGATATCATTACTAAAGGCTCCACTCTACAAGGAAACAGGAAACAAATGCACAGTTTACTATGCAGAAAACGGTACCAGACGTCTCCAGATGTTTCCAAATATGCCTTGGGGAGCAAAATCACCCCTAGTTGAACCACTGGCTTAATGGGGTTGATGGGGCCTTTTAGGAAACTTTTTATTTCCTAACATGGGGGTTCTTTTGTCAGGTTTCACAACACAACTAATGGTTTCACACAAAGATGCAAAACTATTGGTTTCCTTTATGTAACTTCAGTCCTATGCCAACCCATCTCATTCCATCCAACCTTCCTTCTGACATTTACTTAACATTTTTACAGACATGGCACTCTATTTAAGCCCTGAAAATACAAAAATAAATAAAATACAGTCCTTTCCCTAAAGGAGTTAAAAGTTGCGAGGGAGAAACAGACTTTTAAACAAATAGACACAAAGAAGTCCAAACGCCCTGCAAAACTTGCTATATTATCATTCTTCCATATTCCCTTTCCTTTTGGGCCCTCACCTCATCTAAAAGGCTTATGACTTTGTCTTACCTTGGGCTTGATTAAGAAATTTTGAACATGTGGCATTTTAGTATTCCATCCATCACAGTCCATCCATCAATCCATCCATCATCATCCATCCATCCATCCCTGATTTTATCTCACAGCATAAGAGAACATGGAACTGTCACTGACATCCATGAAAATTTCAAATGTGTAGTCACAAGGAATTTTGATGAACTTGTTTTCGCACAGTTGTGGTCTACTCAGGCACTTACGAATAAAAAAGAATGTATAGAAATCCAGGAAGAAGGATAAAGAAATCAGATTTTTAAATGTTCATATTCATTTTGCTTTTTTATTCCAGCATATGGTGTGACAAAGGATCACAAACCTGGATATCGATGCGTGAAACCTGATCCTTAGTCTCTATAAAGGTCTGAAAAAGAGCCATTTTTACCTGCATAACAAGACCAGTTATGGACAACTACTCTTCCAAGTGACTAACGATTCACAGTTACTAAATGGAAAAAAGAACCATAAACTCTTACTGCTCCTTACCTTTCCTCCAGAGAGAATAACTCATCAATAGCGGAGTTTATGAACGTGGAGTTAGTACCCTGCTTCCAGCCCCAACCCAATAGAGAGCAAATGTCCTGTTACAGTTCGATGGCCTCAGCGGACACTAATAAAATGCAAAGATCACTCTTCTGTCTCATTTTATCTTCCCTCAGCAGCATTTTGTACAGTTCCACACACCTTCTTCTTCCACCTTTATGAGATGGCACTCTCCTGGTATTCTTATTCCCTCACGGCTCTCTGCTCTTCGGCCTACTTTACCATCTCCTCCTACTTACTCCTCAGGTTGGTCTCTAAATACTAGAATTCCACAGGGCATGCCTGGATTCTCTTCCATCCACTATCTCTACATTTTCCCTATGTGATCACATGGGTTTAAACAGTGGACATTGAGGTAGACTCCCCACATTGGTTTCACTCCAGGTGCTTTGTCTAGGTCAGTAGTAGAAACCCCAGGACTGTTGCCAGTGACTGGTTCAGGGATGGGCAAGTCTAAGCCAGTTAGGACCAAGAGCAAAGGTTTGCTGGGAGCTCAGGCTAACCTATGTCTGGGCTTCCTCTTGAAACAGAGCAGGACACTATGGGGCCTTCCCAGGACAGACCCCCACCTGCACTATGTCCTCCACCTGCCTCTTGTCTGTAGAAAAACTTTAGCCAAATAATAAATTTAATCAGAGAAGTGAGAAAATGCAGAAACAAAGGAAAGTAGTCAAACACAACCAAATAATGCTAGTTTTGTCATTATGCAAGCTCAAGGACCTTTAGCTCCTCCTCAAGGGCTTTACATAATATTCTGAGCCAAATCCTTCAAGCTGCTTTGTAGATACTAAACTCCCACCAGGTGGGATGGCCAGACTGCAGCCATGACATAAGCTGCTTTATCTTGCACAATTACAAGAATTGGACTCAAAGAAATGGGAACAAACCGACATTGGAACTGAAGACTAACTGTACTTAAAACAATCAAGATGCAGCCGATCAGACCACCACATGACCAATTTCAAGATGACTGTCAGAGCTGACTGTACTGCTCTGTATATAGCCTCTATACCCCTGAAAAACTCCCCTTTAAAAGCTCTTGCCCCCTAATCAGCAAGGGTAGTTGGCTTTTGGAGACAAGTCTGCCTTCTCCCCAGTTGCCAGCCTTTGGAATAAAGCAACCTTTCCTTTCTTGCCAACATTTGCCTCTCAAGTATTTGCTTTTGAGCCATGAGCAGCCAGACCTGAGTTCAGTAACACTCTTAGGTATCATTATCATTTGACCTCGTTGGATCTGGGTTTCCTGTTACATGCAGCAGGAAATATTGTAATGGATACAATAACCTACATGCAGATAACTCTGAAATTTTTTATCTCAACTACCACATCCTCCCTATAATACAGATTCACATATATAGCTGCCTACTTGACATCTCTACCTGGATATGTAATAGTCATTCAAAAGCTTGTCCAAAATAGAGCTCCTGGGTCACTTCTTTCCCTCCCAGATCTGCTCTCATCTGGGTTTTCCCACCTCTGTAAATGTCACCTTGTGCTCAGGCCAAACCCGAAGGAATTGTCTGGGATTACCTTTTTCCCAGACCCCATATCTAATCTATCCACCAGTTCTGTCTACCTTGCCTACAAAAGTCAAATCCCAAAACTTTATTTATTTTTCTCCTCTCCACTTCTAATCCCTAAGCCAAACAACTACCTCCTCTCACTTGGACTCATGCATTGGCCTCCTAACTGCCCTCCTCCTGCCTCTCTATTCCCTTCCATAATCTCCTCAGAGAACCCAGAGTAATTGTGTCAAACAGAAAATCAGATCACTCCCTTTCCTATTCCAAATCCTCAACGACTCCTCAACAAACCTAGAATAAGACTTAAATTCTTCATCTTTGCCTAAAAGGCCCTCTATGTGCTGTCCCTTGACTAACTCTCCGACCTCCCTCACAAGGCTTGTTTGTAAGACCCTTTCTGCACCCTTCTATGCCTCCCTCAAGCCAAGCTCATTCCCACCTCAGGGCATTGCACTTGATTTTCTCTCTGCCAGGAACTCTCGTTCTCCCAAATCTTCACGGGGCCAGTTTCCCTCATGATTTGTGCCTCAAATCAAATAATACCCCGCAGAGAGGCCTTCACTGGCCAACCCAGGCACTATCACCTCAACCAGGCTTTATTGTCTTCACTTTCTGGCTTACTGGCTTATCTGTGTGGCTCTGCATGCCTGACAACAAGCCTTAAGGACAGAAATTCCCTCAGTCTTGTTCACTGATACGTCTCCACAGCCTAGAACAGGCCTACCGCGTGGGAGGCAGTAAAGAAATATTTGTTCACTTGGTTGAATGAATGGATGGGTGGATCTAAGGGTGGACAAAAGGTGGACACGCTTTTGCTTTATTAACTATCTAATTTTCCTCAAAAGACAGTTACAAAAACCATCTCAGGAGAGTGTACACAGTAGAGCCAGGCTCTGATCATGCTCCCTGAGGGTGCTGGGCAAGACAAATAAACTTGTGTCTGTTTTCTCATATGTGACATGAGTTAATAATAGTATCTACTTCAGATGATTATTATGAGGACAAAATGGAATAATAGCTGAAAAGGGCTTACAGCAAGGTCTGGAACATAATAAATACTGTATGCATTCGCCTATCATTTGGTATCGTTATAATAGTTCTAATAGTTATTCCAGAGCACCTCTCTAGAGAAGGAGCAGGTAAACCATGGTCCAGCCCTCCACCTGTTTTAGAAATAAAGCATTATTGGAACCCAGCCACACCCACTCATTTTCATACTGTCTATGGCTGTTTATGCTCTATAATGGCAGAGTTGATCGGTTCCAACAGAAAGGCAACAATGCCCACAAAGCTTAAAAAATGTACTATCTGGCTCTTTACAGAAAGTTTGCCGGCTCTTATTTCAGAGCACGGGTTTAGATAAATGTGCACAAGAGAGGAATGATGACTATTTATAGTTATGTTTTGCTGAATTAAAAACAAAAAAACAGCCCTTAACATCTGGACCCTAGTTTGATCTCTTGAATCTCCAGTTGTCTGATGCTATGTAAAAGCAAAAGGCAAAGCTGTAAGTACCCAAGGGCAAGGCCAGCTTCTCTGCCTACAAGAGACTGAGTAGGAAGTCACATGACCAGAGAAAAACACTGCTAATGGTTGGGCTAAATTTCCCAGTAATCCCTTTTTTAATCAATAGAATCTCAGTAATTACTTATGGTTCACTGTGGAACAACCCATAAAGAAGGGTTTATAAAGAATTTCTTAAGATTAAAAATGACATGGCTGTGCAGATATTGATTAATCAAAGCTTTCAACATCAGCATCCAAGTCATGCCTCCAATTTCTTGTGACAAGCACTGTAGGCTTTGGCTTATGCAAAACCCAGCTCAGTCGTAACCCCATTCTCCTTTGTTGGCCTCTACTATAGAGATTGGAAAACAAAATGAAACAAAATAATTCCCCAGCATCTCTTTCAATGAGAGCTATTTATAGATCACACCTCTGGACAAAAAGATGTAAATGGAAATTGGTTGGTACCACCTTTCCAATTTTTGTCTTTTTGCCTTAATTACAGATGTGGCCTCTGAAACTGCTACAACAGTCTTGTGATCATGAGGGAACAGAGACATCAGTTAGAATAGTTTTGAGCTTTTAATCTAAACCAACATTGGCAGTACCTACCTCTGCTCTGAACTTGTGAGAAGAATAAGCCACTCTTTATGTAAACCACAATTATTGTGTTTTCTGTTACTTCTAACAAAACAAAACCAAAAAGACCCTTCCTAAATGAAGTATTTCCCAAACTGAAAACTGAGGGACTAATGAAGGCAAGATGTTGTACGAGAAAAGGTGTAGAATTCCAAAGAACTGGACTCAAATTCTGACCATTCCATTTATTAACGAAAGGGCTAAACGGCACTAGGAACATCGGTCTCCTCTGTAGTTTCAACTGTGTGCCTACCTCTTACAAGGGTTTAAGCTCGAGTCAGGAAACACATGTGAACATGCTTACAGATAAACTATAAAGCTTATGTAACAATATGATTAAAGACATACCGCCAAGGAAAATGATTTCAAATTTTAATCACACAAATTCAATACCCCAATGCTGGGGAATATAAGTTTAATTTATTTTATATTCTCTCCCTTGGGAGTTTACTTGGGTCATCAGCAAAAGTAGCTGGTCAGAGAAACTAAATGTCCCTGCCAGTTGAAACAAAAGAAGTGAATGTTTAAATGGGGTTAATTATGCTTGGTTAGTGTTTCAAATAAAGCTTTGCCTGCTTTGAATCAGACTATGGTCCTGACTACCTAGCGCTGAATCTGCTTCAACATTTTTACAGATAAAATGTTAGGTTTTTATTTTTTTAACGTGTGGAAAGAAAATGCACATTAATAAATATAGCATTACTATGGCCATGAGAAATTAAGTAGAATTCTCCCAACTCTCGCAGAAAATATATGCTTAAATTAAAAACGAAAACACCATTCAAGACTTATATTTAAAAAAACACTTTTCTAGCACTCATTTAATCAAGAATATACATTCCCAATTAATTACCAGATGAGACAATGTAGGGGAAAAAGTTCTGTTCTTAACCTATCTTCTATGTATTAATTCATGACATATACTTTATCTATACAAAATTTAACATGTCATGAATTTTTATATTTGAATATCTAAATACCCATGCTGTAACAAACCAGCTTAAGAGATAGAACAAAAGGTCTTTAAGTTCCCCTGTGTACTCTTTCCCAACTTAATCCCTGTCCTCCCCACTAGAGGTAAACTCCATCGTGAATATTTGTTAATCACCCCCTTGCTTTTCTTCATGGCTTTATCACAAATGTGTGTGTGCTATGCGCATGTGCATCTGTGTGTGTGTCTATCCCTAAAAGAAATCATTTAGTTTCACTTGTTTTTGAACTTTACTTATGCAGAAGCATACTGTATATACACTTAACATTGTTTCTTTGATAGTCATTCACGTTGATAAACATAGCTGCATTTTATCCACTTCTACTGCTGTATAGTATATCATTTATTAATACATCTAGTTTTTGCATTGTTAATTGAAATACAGTTGATGTACAGTATTGTTAGTTTCAGATGTACTACACAAGGGATTTGACATTTGCATACATTATGAAATGATTACCATGATAAGTCTAGTAACCATCTGTCCCCTTACAAAGTTATTACAATATTATTGACCCTATTCCTTATGCTGTATATTACATCCGTGGCTCATTTATTTTATAACTGGAGGTTTTCACCTCTTAATCCTCCTCACCTATTTCACCCAACTCCCTTGCCCCATCACATTTGGCACCCACTCATTTGTTCTCTGTATCTATGAGTGTGCATTGTTTTGTTTTGTTTATTTGTTTTTTAGATTCCACATATAAGAGAGATCATATGGTATTTGCCTTTCTCTATCTGACTTATTTCACTCAGCTTAATATCCTCTGGATCTGTTCATTTTGTAGCAAATGGGAAGATTTCATTCTTTTTTATGGCTGAGTAATATTCCATTATATATATATACACACACACACAAACACATACACACACATATATATATAGATATATATATAGATATATATACATACATACCATACATACATATGTATATGTACATCTTCTTTAACCTATCCCTAGGTTGCTTCCATATCTTGGCTATTGTAAATAATGCTGCAAAGAACATAGGAGTATGTATATCTTTTTGAATTACTGTCTTTGTTTTCTGAAGAAAAATATCCAGAAGTGGAATTGATGGATCATATGGAAGGTTTAGTTTTAATTTTCTGAAGACCCTCCATACTGTTTTCCACAGAGGCTACACCAATTTGCATTCCCACCAACAGTGCATGAGGGTTCCCTGTTCTCCACATCCTCATCAACACTTATTTGTTGTCTTTTTGATGACAGCCATCTGATAGGTGTGAGGTGATATCTCATTGTGGTTTTGATTTGCATTTCCATGATGATTAGTGATGGTGAGCATTGTTTCATGTGCCTGTTGGCCATCATATGTCTTCTTTGGAAAAATGTCTATTCAGTTCCTCTGCCCATTTTTAAATCAGGTTGTTTGTTTTTTTAATGTTGAGTTGTATGAGTTCTTTGTACATTTTGCATATTAACCACTTATTGAACATATTGTTTGAAAATAGCTTCTCCCATTCAGTAGGCTGCCTTTTTGTTTTGTTAATAGTTTCTTTCACTGTGCAAAAGCTTTTTAGTTTGATGTAGTCCAGTTTGTTCATTTTTGCTTCTGCTTCCCTTGCCTGAGAAGATAGATCCAAAAAATATCGCTAAGACCAACGTCAAAGGGAATACTGCCTATCTTTTCTTCTAGGAATTTTATGGTTTCAGGTCTACATTTAAGTCTTTAATGTATTCATTAATTCTCCTGTTGATGGACATTGTGTTGTTTGTTTCCAGTTTTTTGCTCCTATGAATTTTGCCATGTTGCCATGAATATTCTAATACTTCTCTCCTAATAATCACGTACAGGTCTCTTTGTGAGTACACCTAAGAATGCAATTGCTAAGTCATAGGACATAGGCATCTTTGATCTTACTTGGAAATGACTAAATATTTCCCAAAGTGTTTATCGCAATTTATATCCCTCCCACCAGCAGTATATGAGTTCTCATTTCTCCACATCTTTGCCAAAAACTGATACCCTCAGACTTGTTAGTTATTGATGATATCATGGAGATGAAATGGTATTTTGTTGCTTTCTCTGGAACACTCCAGACACCCCCTGACATATGTATAGTCTGTTTCTTCACATCCTTGAGATCTTTGCTTGTGTCACCTTCTCAGCAAGACTTTCCCTGGCAACCCAATTTAACATTGCAGCCTCTAGATATTGCCAACCACTTTCCCCACCTGATTTTTCCCTATTGCATTTTTTTCACCCTTGTATATTGGTATAAGCTGAATTACGAACCCTCTCACACCTCAGAATGTGACTATATTTGGAGGCATGGTCTTTAAAGAGATAATCAAATGAAGTCATTAGAATGGGCCCTACTCCAATATAAGTGGCATCCTTATAAAAAGAGAAAATTTGGACACAGAGATAAATAGAGGGAAGACCATGTAAAGACACAGGGTGAAGATGGCTGTCTACAAGCCAAGGAGAGAGGTCTTGATCCTGGACTTCAGGCCTTTAGAAATGTGAGGGAATAAATTTCTGCTTTTTAAGCCCCCGAGTCTGTGGTACTTTGTTACGGTAGCCCTAGCAGTCTAATACAGATATATTTTACTTTTATTTGTTTACAAGTCAGAAAAACACCAACAAAGGGACTTCCCTGGTGGTGCAGTGGTTAAGAATACACCTGCCAATTCAGCGGACATGGATTCCAGCTCTGGTCCAGGAAGATCCCACATGCCGCGGAGCACTAAGCCCATGTGCCACAACTACTGAGCCTGCGCTCTACAGCCCACGAGCCACAACTACTGAAGCCCACGAGCCACAACTACTGAAGCCCACGAGCCACAACTACTGAAGCCCACGTGCCACAACTTCTGAAGCCCACGTACCTAGAGCCCGTGCTCCGCAACAAGAGAAACCACTGCCATGAGAAGCCTGCGCACAGCCACGGAGAGTTGCCCCTGCTGGCTGCAACTGCCCGCGTGCAGCAACGAAGACCCAACGCAGCCAAAATTAATTAATTAATTAAATAAATAAGAAAAACACCAACGTAAACCACAGTTCATTGATTCGTTCCTGCCCCGGTGGAGAATATAGAGCAACAACAGTGGGCATTTTCTTATTATTCTTGATCGTGATATGAATACCTTCTATTTTTATTACATATTATACTTGATATCTGACCATTCCAATGCCCGTAGTGTTTGCCTACCTGCCTCCTCAGTTCTTCGCTACAGCTATTTCTCACTTACAGTGCCTTATTTCCTCATGTCTATAGGGATTGTTTAAATTATGAGTTCATTTGACTTGGAACACCACCCATGCGATTTCCTGAGGCCCTGTTTAAAGTGCATACCTTCAGAGAGGTTTTGTCTGGCTTCTACTTGTCACCTGGAGTCCACACCAGCCAGGGCCATCTCACATTCAATACACTGCTGGGAGTGTTTGGGCGCCTACAGGATAGTGTGAATTCAAGCCACAATCCTGCATGAGTGTGAGCTTGTGCTCAGGGATTATCAGAGGAGGCAATTTTCTTTATTTATTTGTTCCACCCAGGACCAGAGCTAAAACAGGTGCATACCCACATCACCTCGGGGGCAGACAATTTTGGGGCATACCCTGAGCATATTGTCTTTGGAGTGTTCTGGGTTTGCGTGCTAACTCTGATCTGACTTCCTATCCGCTTGGGACCCTAGACTTTGTTTCTTCCTGCAGCACACATGTGGACTATTAAAACTCAGGCTGTGGACCATCCTCCATCAGCAGAGACCCCAGGTCATGCCAGGGTTGGCACTTTGCTTCATTCTGTTGAGTCAAGCTTCCTTATCACATTGGAACCCAAAGAATTCCATTATTCTGCTTCTAACTCAACTACTGATAAAAATGTGTGTGTGGTTATTTCCTCACAGTTTTAAAGACCTGAAGTCCAAGATGTTTCTCTCTCTCTCTCTCCCCCCGCTCTCCCTCTCTCTCCCTCTCTCTCTCTCTTTGGCTTTCTCTGTCATTGTTTTACAAAGAGCAATACATACATATTTTTAATTTTAACTAACTTACTGTGCATTTAAAACTGAACATCAGGAAAGATTTCTCCAATCATCTAATCCTTTCTCCCAGCAGAAATAAAAAACTTTTAATATACACACAGAGTTGGGCCTCACCAAGATCAGCTGAGTCATAGTTTCAAGAATGTGGCCCCCAAAGCAATACTTTAGCAAGTTTTCCAGCTCATTCTCAGGCAGCTGATCCACCAACTGATGGTTTAGAATCACTGTCTGAGTTGGGTGTCTTTTATTCAGGGTGAACTTCCAATTTAAGGGAAAAGTTTAGCCACGCCTTTTTTATAGAGTAAGTATGATGTAGTAGAGTCGAAACCTGTTTTGAAGGCATTAAATGCCTTTGCGTTTCTGTTATCTTTTGCTCAACATCACTACTTTTTTGTTTTTTTAAATAAATTTATTTATTTATTTTTGGCTGCATTGGGTCTCTGTTGCTGCCCGCGGGCTTTCTCTAGTTGCGGCGAGCGGGGGGTTACTCTTCGTTGCGGTGCACGGGCTTCTCACTGCGGTGTCTTCTCTTGTTGCGGAGCACGGGCTCTAGGCACGAGGGCTTCAGTAGTTGTGGCGCACAGGCTTAGTTGCTCCGCAGCATGTGGGATCTTCCCGGACCGGGGCTTTAACCCGTGTCCCCTGTATTGGCAGGCGGATTCTTTTTTTTTTTTTTTTTTTTTTTTCAGTACGTGGGCCTCTCACTGTTGTGGCCTCTCCCGTTGCGGAGCACAGGCTCCAGACGCGCAGGCTCAGCGGCCATGGCTCACGGGCCCAGCCGCTCTGCGGCATGTGGGATCCCCGGCACGTGGATTCTTAACCACTGCTCCACCAGGGAAGTCCCAACATCACTACTTTTAAAGCAAAGTTACTGTGCTCATAATTAATTAGTACCCTGAGAAATCCTCTTTCCATCCTCTTACATGTCATAAAAGTGGTTATATGAGTAATCTGTACAGGGTGATTTGGGTTTTTAAGGCTTATTGAAATAATCTAAATTCATCCTGCATATTGGGGGTTTTAGAAAGTGCAATATAAGTTTCAGGTTTCTGCTCCTCCCTGACTTGTTCAAGAGCCTTGAAAGTTTACTAAAAATTTGAAGGAGTAAAATTCTTTTTCCTGAGCAACAGCTGTGATTAGGTTGGTTTATCTTGCTAATGTTCACCAATCAGACAGCAGGGATGTAAAAAGGCCATGTGCTTTTTCTAAGTATCACTAACTAGTATTCTTTTAAATGATTATTCCTTGGGATTTTATGCAGACTCTGTAAGTTAGCAAATGTGACACTGACTTATCAATATTGCTCATTTGTCCCTTCCCTTCCAAATAGATCATATTTTCTAAAGAAGCAGTTTTCCTTTATTTTTTCAATGGGCATTTATTGTGTACCTGTTGTGTGCTAGATATTGTACTAGGCAATGTCAGACTTACTATTCCTGCCATAGCTTTTCATGGTCATTAAATGTTGAATGGTTAAAATACTGTACAGTTCCTGAAATGGAAAAGAGAAATGTGCTCTATGTTTCTCATAGGTCTATGAGAAACCAGTCCTCACACTCTGCTGAATCAGTATTATGCAATGTGCCTTCGGGGAGCTCTGCTGGGGCACATGGGCATTACAACCAGCCTTAACACAGGAAAAAAAAAAAAAAAAAAAAAAAAAGATCATATCTACTGAAGTGTTGGGAGGAGGAAAACAACAAACTCCATACCAAAGCCCTAGGATGGGAACCAAATAAAGTCCTTCCCAGATCCTAAGAAAACTATTTCTCTGTGTAGAGAAGAACAGAAAAGTGTCATAGACTGAAGTTTTTGAAGAGACAAAATTCACTCCCTTTCCCTAGCTCATGAGAAACTGTAGAATCATAGAATAGTCTTGGATTTGAAACTATGCATAGACTTTCTCCAATAGTAAGAGGCCTACTCAAAGACTTGTAGACTTAATTAAGTAGGAACACTTTAATTTGAAATGATACCACGCATGTTATCTACTGGAAAGACCCAAGCAGTTATTTCACCCAGGGATCTAGTGATATAAGTGCTGCTTAACTGTAATGTGCCTCATTACAGTTCCCAGAACTATCTTTGGCTGCTTTAGAAAATCGGTCCCAGTCAATCCACTTGCAAACATCCTGATCGGGACTAATATGGTGTATGTAATTAGATTATCCCACTTCATTTCTTTTATTTTTCAAACTTAGAAATATCTGTCTCTAGCTCCCACCACCAGCAGGACAGATGAGCAGAAAGTTTCCCCCTTGCAGAGGTTTCCTCCTCACTGCTGAATTGTTCAAGAGCTTTGGAAGTTTACTAAAAATCCTTATTCCAAAGCTTGGCACTGAGAAAACTAGAAAGTCTGCTCAGCCCCCTAGAGATTTTCATTTCTTAGTTGATGTTGATCTTGTGGCCACTGCACAAAATCACTACTAAAAATTCACACAACCCCGAAGGCCTTTGCCCATTGTCTTATGGCTCCACTGCTGGCTCAGAGCCTTGTAGAGGCCCAGCTGGTTTACCAAGAGAAGGAGATTCTGTTCCCTCAAGGTTAACCCCACAACTTCCAAGGTCTTTGTTCTTTAGCTATGATAACACAGCCAGCCCATGTTTCTAAAGCAATGATGAGGTGGGTAGAGTACACTTCTCTTTTCTTCGTGATGAGTTTCCCCTGGGCTAGGAAGGGAGCGTGACATCCTAGAGCCATCGTAATCCACCAGAGAGCTGCTAATATCAGCAAGCCTCAAAAAGTATAGGCTCACAGCTTAAAGTCTCCCTGTCCTTTGTCAAGCCTTACCAAAAAAAGTCATGTTATTTCTTTCCTCCAGGATAATCAGCCTCAGGACAAAGCTATTTCAAGGTAGCTTTTCTCCATCTAATCAGAAAAGTGAGTTGAATAGTTAAAAGGCATTCCTTCCAGAAAAGAAATTTCAAATCCTCATCTAACTAGACATTGTACTACATATTCATTTGAGTGCTAACTGCAGACTTATATGTTTTTGCAAATAGCTTCACCCTTTTTGTTTCCTTCTAAGCCACGTATAGCAAGTAAGTTACCACGGCTAAGAAACTGCTGTCCTCCATTGGCAAATGCCTTGATTTTTTTTCTACTTGATTTGAACAAGAAGTGGCATAGCTTTTTTGTTTGTTGTTGTTGTTTTTAAAGTGACAGTGCTCAATGGTGCCTTTCCTGACAGAATGAAAACAGCTTATTCAGATTTAGCCGGGAAGAAAATCTATATACTATCAGAAGTGTCTGTTAATTGAGGCAAAATAAAAAAGAATTAGCAGATGTGAATTCTTTCTAACAAATTGTGCAGGCTAATTATTCTCTACCTTTGAAGAAGTGCAAAGGTCAAAAGGCTAATATGTAGCTTAATCAGGAAATTATGTAAATTAGCCCAAATCAAGCACATCACATAGCCCCCAAAATCAGTAAAATATGTAGTTCACTAGTAAATCAAGTGAAGCTTCCAGCCATTTGATCAGTAAAAAAAGAAAGAGACGGAAAACCTAGAACATTGGTAGGCAAAGTTGATTTTAACATTCCAATAACAAAATAAAATATAGCATTGGAAAAGGGACATAAACTCAAGAAATCGATGGAGACAATTTGGAGGAAATCACTAGAATGTGAGAATCATGAAGGCAGGGTGCTTTTTGCTCACTGATGCATTCCTATCACTTAGAACAATACCTGGTACATTATAGGTCCTCAATAAACATCTGGGAATGAGCACTGAATTAATTGCTGTATCAAAAATGTCATGAGAAAAACATGACAATGTAAGTTTTGAAATGAGAAAACACAGCTACACATTACAATTTCATGTATTTCTTCCTAAACATATTTTATATGCAGTGTTAGCAATCTTCCGCTCGTTACAAAAAAAGAGAAAACGTAGAAGAAACAGCAGTGAAACAAAAGTAGCTTTATTAAAAATCAGCAATAATAAATTCTTTGTGTTTACAAAAATACCTATTTAAAGGCAATTCTTTTTTCTTTTAACTCTGGTAATATTAAATACCTCTCCTACATATTTGTAAACACATGGTATGTTATTATCCACTCTTCAAAGACGAGAATGAGCACAGAGAAATGGGGATTTTTCAAGAGTCACCATGAAATAAAACTAAAATACAGCTGACTTTTGGGGAAACTATCTATTTCTAAGTCACATTTTATTATTACCAAACATTTTCCTTGTCATTTCTTGCATTAACACCAGCCTAAAATGACTTCTTTGTATCTCTACACAGTAAAAATTCTGTCACTGTTCTTTATCCCTCAAATCTTGACACTTTAAAAAATTGTTTCCCTTATGTGTTCCCAGAAGGAAATGCAGTATACACAAGAAATAACTTTTGTTATGTAGCTATCATTCACCATATTCCAGAAGAATTTAAGGCCACTTGCAATACTGCACATGCTATGACAAAAAGAGATTGCTATTTTTTGAAAAATAAAAGTGAGTGAGGAAATGAAGGCAGAGGGAAAATGAGGTATGGAAGATGAAAGCAAGAGTGAAGTTACTACACAAAACGCAAACTATGAGGTTTGTGCCTTTAGTCCTTAGTCACTTTTTTCCTAAGCTTTCTAGCAACCATGACAGAAAGGAAAAGAGATAAACCAGTTAAATGGGTCCGGAAAACCATTCTTGGTACTGAGAACAAAGAAAAATATCTTTCTTTGATCCCCATAATAAGGATAGTAAATATTGTTATAAACAACATACTCAACAATATCTTTCCAGTAAATACAATGATGAATGCAATATGGACTTTTTTAGACATCCTGCAATACAAGGGCTTGCCCCAAAGAGCAATTCAGTACAGCAATGGGGGCAGGGGTGGGCGATAAGAGCAGCAAATGGTGAGGTCCAGGTCCTGAAATCAGTGGATTAATATAGAAATTGAGTTTAGCATGTTTAGAGGAGTAGAAAGGCCACAAATCCTTCAGTCAGTCCCCACAAATGCTGTTTCATGAGCTCTGATAAGAAGTAAGGGTTGTGTGTTCAAAATTCTATTCTCTGATTAGGACTAAGAGTATAACTATTTGGTGCTGCCAGATCCAGTTGAGTAAGGAATCATATGCAGGGACCCATACAAAATAAAACTGTAGAGACCCCTTTTCAAAATTATTAGGAATTTCAAGATGGCTGCAGTAGAACATTAAACCAAGCACAAGGCCTTTCTGAAGGAGGGGCCCTGTGTAATTGTATAAGGTCACACACCTGTGAAGCCAACTCTGACGACATGCTCTAACAACTAGTCAGATTATTCTAAAATATGCCCTTGGGTGGCCTGGAAAGAATACTCTCCTTCCCACGAAGCTTCCCTCTTCTCAAGATTCTCCCAGTCTAACTCACAGACGAATCAACAATCATGACATCCAGAGCTCAAGGACACAAACATGGCAACATTTCAAGCCTGGACAGTTACAAAATTAGATATCATAAAATGTCTAGCTTGACCATTAAAAAAATATATATATATATATATATATATATATATATATATATATATATATACACACACACACACATATGTAAAGCACCTGTAAAACATTTGCCCTTGAGCAATGAAACTTCCTTGTACACATTCTAAAATGAAGTGCTTACAAAATGTGTCCTGGGTAACCAGATAAGATGCTTTCCTGAATAGAGTTCATTATAATCCAGTTAATATTTAGAAGATGCCTAAGCCAGCATGATGCCTCTCTTTCTGAGGTGCTTCCTTCTGGCAAGTAATAGATAGCAGGGCTCCTTGCTTATTGGAACCCTTCTTAGGTTGTGATTAGAGCCACTGCATCTGTAAGTAAAAGGATGTAGGATCTTTTATCTCTTATTCTCTTTAAAGAGAGAGTGGGCATGTATCCAGCATACTCAAAACAGGATTCAAGTCATTAAGGCAGAGGTTAAAAAGAAGAACTGCAGTGAATCTCTGGTTTATCCATGTAGAAGCAATACCTCTCAATTTCTTTCTTCTCAAGCTTTCTTAAAGAATACAATCCACCCATAGGAGCAACCCTACCAGCTCCCACTGGCCAACTGGTGTTTGTTAGAATTATTATCATCATTATTATTTTGCTTTATTATTACCCTAGGATGCATTATACATCCTAGGATACAGGGTACATCATATGTTTCATAAACAGGAAAGAATATTTTTACCTCCCTAATTACAGGAAGTCCAATGGGAGGGCACACTCTGGGTTGATTCACTGACTCAAAGATTTCATCAAAGACTCAAGATTTTTCATTCTCTCTCCTCTGCCCTTCTTGTGTTGCCCTCATTCTCAGACCACTAGTAAGATGGCTTCCATAGTTCCAGGCAACACAAGTAGACACAACAGTATGCAGAGGACACTGTCTCTCATTCTGAGGATTTATGAACCAGTTCCAAAAGTCCTCCAGAAGATTCCCCTCAGTTCTCACTGACCAGAATTGGGAACATACCCATTCCTAAGCCAACCACAGGTAAAGGGAACAGAATGACCATGGTCAGCTGGGGTGATGGGTGCTGGGCAGTCAGTTGCAAAGATCACTACTTGGGCCCTGGGCAGCTGCTAAGCAGACCAGGTTTGGACACAAGACCAAAGAGTAACCAATTCATAGGCATAATTGAGTCACTGAAATTCTTGTTCTCAAAAATTTGAACTAAGAGGCATAGAGCCTAAGGGAGTTGGGAGCTAGCTCATATTAATGGCAGAATACTACATGAAAATCCTTGAACTTAAGCTGCTGAGGTCCTCAGAGCCACCTGAGTCTCACTTCTCCTGGACCCTGGTTGCTCAGTTTCTCTTTATTTCCATAAGCCTCCTTATAATAAACCCTCTTTACTTAAGCTAATAAATAGGTATAATATCCTTGCAAATAAGATGCTGTGTTTAAGGTAGCCTTACTGGAAACTGAGATCCTAGAGTCCAAGCCACCTTATGGTCCTATTATGACACAGCTTCTGTCTGAGCTTCAAATTCAGTATGACCAACCATGCTAGTGTGCCAGAGAGGGAGGGGTTTCCTGGACCCAGGACTTTCAGTGCCAAAAACTGGTTCCTTTGGTCACCCCAAATTCAATAACAGGGTCTATACCAAATTCATTAAGCCCCTCCCATATCCAGTATTTCTTCTTAGGATCAGAGTGTGAGAGAAGACCAACAAAAACTATAGACCTACAAACTACTTTATATTCTTACTTTCAGTCTTCACTACAGTTTTAAGATACAAAATATTGCAGTTACATTCAGTCCAGGTCCCAACATGGCATAAAAATCACAATGGCGGTTCAAAAGGCTTTGAGAATATAAGTACAAAATGAGAGCCATTATCCCTAATACAGGGGAGCAGCTTTCCTAAATGAAATGTACCATTATGTTAAAGTCAAAAACATTCTCTGAGATGAAAAGAAACTTCCCTAAAGAGACCCATGACCTGAAAACCTCCCTTCACATAGGAAGAGTTATCCTTGGGGTGATCCAGGCTCTGCTGAGGCAGTGTTGACTTACGAATAAAATAATCCTTAATAATTGATTGCCAACTACTGGGAATATACCGTGAGAAAACCATAATTCAAAAAGAGTCATGTACCAAAATGTTCATTGCAGCTCTATTTACAATAGCCAGGACATGGAAGCAACCTAAGTGTCCATCAACAGATGAATGGATAAAGAAGATGCGGCACATATATACAATGGAATATTACTCAGCCATAAAAAGAAATGAAATTGAGTTATTTGTAGTGAGGTGGATGGACCTAGAGTCTGTCATACAGAGTGAAGTAAGTCAGAAAGAGAAAAACAAATACCGTATGCTAACACATATATATGGAATCTAAAATATATATATATATATATATATATATATATATATATATATATATATATATATATATATATACATGACTCTAAAGAACCTAGGGGCAGGACAGGAATAAAGATGCAGACATACAGAATGGACTTGAGGACATGGGGAAGAGGAAGGGTAAGCTGGGAAGAAGTGAGAGAGTGGCACTGACATGTATACACTACCAAATGTAAAACACATAGCTAGTGGAAAGCAGCTGCATCACACGGGGAGATCAGCTCAGTGCTTTGTGACCACCTAGAGGGGTGGGATAGGGAGGGTGGGAGGGAGGGAGACACAAGAGGGAGGGGATATGGGGATATATGTATACATATAGCTGATTCACTCTGTTACACAGCAGAAACTAACACAACACTGTAAAGCAACTATACTGCAATAAAGATGTTAAAAAAAATAATTGACTGCATTTCCTCATTATATAGGATAAAAGGCCTCTTGTTGCTATAAACAACCATGGGGATGAAAATATGACAACGTTAAGCAAGGATAGGTAAGTTTTCCTGAGAAATATCCTAGAAGTGTAGTACACTATGACAAGAAAATGGGATTAAACAACCAGGGGCTCTTAAGCCATATTTTCTCCCTGTCTTTAAGAGTATAGCCAGGGATGTGACAAAACAAAATTCATTCTCTTTCTTCGCAGATATGAAAGGGCATCTTATTTGTAGCTATTGTAGAAAAGGCACCAAGATAATGAACTGAAAAACCAATTTCACCTGAGGCTGTGGGCAAACTAGTGGAATCCCATTAGATTCAGTAATAATGTCAGGAAAAAAACCCAGGCCTTTCTCCTACCTGTCATTTTACACCAGAAGTAGCATGGTATTCAAATTTCAAATTTTTTTTATGGAAAGCAACTCTGATCTCATTAGGCCCGTTCTTCCTCTCAAGATTCCATATCCCCCAGTAGCACATATGGCTCACTGATGACAATTTGATTCATTTTCAGAGTCTTCCCCACCTAAAAATCCAACATATTAGGCACCCAGAAATATTTGTTGGACAAATGTATGAAGGAAATGTAAAAAGGGGAGAGAGAGCAGTAGTTGGATTAAAGAAGTTGCTAATATTAGAACTTCAACTTGGGTGTCAAACTTTTAAATAAAAATTAATACAAAAATATTTAGGCATGAAGATATATATACATGCATACACACACGTTTATATAATATATATATAAATATATATATATATATATTTCTGCCTCCCGATTTCCCAAAAGGATATGAGGAACATGGTAAAAGGAAGAAAAAAATAAATTAATAAACTAAGATTTTTAATGGGAAACAGGAGGAAAAAAGTAAAGATTCAAAATATAACAATGAGTCTAGTGGTTGAGATTGAGTAAAAAGACCAACTGTAATCTTCCTGACAAACAAGACTAAGAGGAACATGTGATAAATCACATAAGGCATTTTGATCTGAGAAGAGGAAACTCACTACTTTCCCAAGGGAGATAGAGCTTTTCCTAGAACCAAACTCTGATAGAAATTTCCTATGTAAGGACGGAGCAGGGATCACTTGGTGATGTAATAGACTATTATCGTTACAATTTCAGGGCAAATGCAGAAACATTTGTAAAGATGGAACCTGATGAGGTTTAAGTAACAGTTAAACTAGTCACCTTACTTACCAAGAAAAAATTTAGGTTCACATAGCTGGTCCATAAATAAGCATACAGAATCAGAAATCAATAAAGGGGACACACAATCTTATACAGATTTTGACAGATTTTTCCCTATAATATTTATAATGTATAATAATAGTAAAAAGTAACAACAATAAACAAACACACACGCACATTTACTATATATCTGACTTTGGAGTAAGTCCTTTATCAATATTATCTCATTAGCATTTGCAACACTACCTAATAAGTATTTCTGATGTCTAATAAGAAGACAATCAAGACTCAAAAAGGTAAAGAACTTTGTCCAAGAAACTTGTCACACAGCTAATTCAAGATAAAAACTCAGGATTCCCTGGCTCAAACTGTAGTAACTGTAACCTCTGTACCTTCCTGCTTCCCTCAGTAACATAGTTATGTCTGAAACCTACTTGTTTTTTCATGTAAAATACTGGACCAACAGACTCAAATATGCACTTTTTTTTAGAAGAAAGATGGAATAAAGTTTTGAAAGTATATTTAGAAAAATGATGATTCTACAGCTTTGATATGTTATAATTTAGTTTCTAAATTACACTCAAGTCATTTAGAGGACATCATACCTGAGAAATGATTTGAAGCAACTTGTCCTGGATCAGAGCTCCCTAGTTAGAATGAGACTTGAAACAATTGTGGAAATAAGAAATATTCACCTAGCACTCCAGGCAGCTTATCAATTGAATGACTATGCAAAGCACTGATTACAAAGCCCATTGAGAAAAGGACCCAGTGTCTATAAAATTTTAATCATTTCCCTTATAAAAAATAGACTTTTCAACGAAAACAAGTATACTCCACAATGCATAAAGGAAAAAAAATCTTATTTTTAAGAAAACAGAAAATAAAAACTTTATAGACACCAAAAAAAAAAGGAGAAAGAAATAGACTTTTCAGATGTCCTCCACATCATCTCTAACCAATGCCATGTCATAAAGCAATGGTGGTCTCCTGATTTCATCACCATTGGCCCTAAAAGCCAAATCTCCCACTGGGATTTGCTATACTTCAGTTTGGGGATCTCTCCACATCTCTAATGAAAGTATGCATAGTAAGATATAAACTCTATATTCATGATTAACTTCTTCTGACTTTTTTCCAGCTTTATTGAGATATAATTGACATATAATATTGCATAAGTTTAAAGTGTACAATGTATTGATTTGATATGTTTATCTATTGTGAAATGGTTACCATAGTAGGGTTAGGCAACACCTCCATCACCTCGCATGATTACCATTTCTTTTTTTGTTGTGAGCATATTGAAGATCTACTTTCTTAGCAACTTTCAAGTATGTAATACAGTATTATTAACTATAATCACCAGGCATGCTGTATGTTCGATTCCCAGACCTTATTTATCTTATAACTGGAAGTTTGTACTCTTCGACCAATAGCTCCCCATTTCCCCCCATCCTCCAGCCCCTGGCACCCACCATTCTACTCTCTGTTCCTATGAGTCTGGCTCTTTTTGATTCCACATATAAGTGATATCATATAGTGTTTGTTTTTCTCTGTTGGACTTCACTTAGCGTAATGTCCTCAAAGCCCATCCATGTTGCTGCAAATGACAGGATTTCCTTCTTTCTCGTGGCTGAGTAATATTCCATTCACTATGTAAACCGCACTTTCTTTATCCATTCATCCAAAAACAGATGCTTAGGATGTTATCTTGGCTACTGTGAAAAATGATGCAATGAACATGGCGGGCGGTGGGGGGTACAGGTATCTCTTCAATATCCTCATTTAATTTCCTTTGGATATATATACCCAGAAGTGGGATTGCTGGATCATACTGTAGTTCTAGTTTTAATTTTTTGAGAAACCTCCATACTGTTTTCCGAAGTGGCTGCATCAATTTGCATTCTCATCCACGGTGGACAAGGATTTTCTTCTCTCTACATCCTTGCCAACGCTTACCTCTTGTCTTTTTGATAATAGCTATTCCAACTGGTGTGAAGTGATAGATACCGCACTGTGGTTTTGATTTGCATTCCCACGATGATTAGCGGTGAGTATTTGATTTGCATTTCCATGGTGATCAGTGATGTCTTCATGTACCTGTTGGCCATCTGTATGTCTATGTATGATCACTAGCCATCTGCCAAAGCTTACTGTCGCCGCCGTCAGGAGCATGCACAGAGAGCCGGCCACAGCGTGAGAGGGTGTGAGGTGAGGCACGCCCAGCACCCGGGATTCTCAGAGGCCAGTTGCAGGGATCCATGGGCAAGGTGTGCCAGCAGCTCATGGGCACGATTCTCGATGGATCCCGGACACCGTTAATAGGATCCACATCCCTTTAATGCCCTCTGAGAATCTCCCAGCCTCTCCCCACCCCGTCATTCAGCTCACTGATTCAGTACTCTGAATGGAGGGAGAGGGAAATGGGCTTCCAAAGAAGCCAAGCATCCTGCACAGCTGAAGAAGCCAAGCACTCCACTTTCACCTGAGAAAGAAATCACGGTCGAGAAGATCTCTCTTGGCACTGAAATGTGCTGTCTTGGCGGGGAGGGGACACTGGGAAAATCAAATTGCATCTCTTACCCTCCGCAGTGCATCCAAACTTGTAATTTTTGCTCTAACAGAAGTTGCTGGAATTTCTGTGCTGGAAACCTGGGCTTCTAAAAAGGCTCTCTCATCTGTAGGTGATTGTCTAAGATGGTGTTTTCCAGGGGCTGCCAGAACACAGCCAAGAGGGGCTAGGGTCAATTCATGGGCCACTGCAGGGTCCACAGCACAGACCGAGGTTGGGCAGCCTGTACCAGGGGTGAGACCCCTCCCGGGATGCCTTAGTGTATAGTGCTGAATCCCACAGCTCGCACAACGCTACTTTTATCCATTGACAGATGCCAAATTGTTGTTGCTGAAGGGAGGATATGTGCAAGGGGCTTCTTATTCAGTCATGTTGCTGACTTCACTTTAACTTCTGACCTTCATTTGATGGGCCAACCGGGTAACTTAATAAGTCTATTTTTGTTTTGGTTTGGTTTCTCAACAATCTTTATTAATTGGAGGGTTGGGAGGACAAAGACTTTCTAAAAATTAAAAAGTCCTGGCTTTGAAAATTCTCAATACTTTATTATAAAATACTTCATTATAAAATATGAGAGAAAATTAGATTTAAGAAGTCTTTTATTAATGAAAGAGACTTGAAAAATGTAGTGCCAAAACTCCATCTTACTCCTTTGCCTCGGGCTTCCCTGGTGGCACAGTGGTTGAGAGTCCGCCTGCCGATGCGGGGCACGCGGGTTCGTGCCCCGGTCCGGGAAGATCCCACATACCGCGGAGCGGCTGGGCCCGTGAGCCATGGCCATTGGGCCTGCGCGTCCGGAGCCTGTGCTCCAGGCGGGAGAGGCCACAGCAGTGAGAGGCCCGCGTACCGCAAAAAAAAAAAAAAAAAAAAAATCCTTTGCCTCAGTCCACTTGTATCTAAGCATGTATACACGCATATATATACAAACATATATAGAAGTATATATATATATACAAGCGTATATAGCGTTACATTCAGGGTAAGCATTAAAGGGAAATGATGGATTTTGAGGCCATTTATAGAGACTAAAAAGCTGTGGAAATTTTCATTTCCAAAATACTGTGTGTCATGCTTAATTTGATTTCCCTGGAAGAACTTTATTGGGGTTGCCGATCCTGAAATCCCTCTAATCACCAGCCCCGTACACAGAAGTGGGCAAATGAACCAAGCCACGCCAGTCACAGCACTACATCATCTAGGACCAATGATTAGCCATGAAACTGGCACTTGACCCTCAAATTGGCAACAGGAGTCCTCCTTGGACTATTTTAATAACGGACATTAGGAAGAAGACTGTCTTTATCCCACTGGACAGAGAAGTATAACCCAATGAGCTGAGGGTTTCCAGGAACCATTTCTTTTGTTACATAGAAAAAAAGGCAAGTACGAAGTAGCAAAGGATTATATCAACATGCAAGCAAAATGGAACAGAAATAAGAACATAAAGATAGCACTGTTTGATCCCTTGATTTAGCCATCTACCTATGTCTGCAGTCACCACTGGACTTCCCTGACAGATGAGTCAATAATTCCCTCCTTTAATGTGAGTGGATTTGGGGTTATTCTCTCTTACAATATTGATTACATGAATGAGCCAAAAGAGGGTTAACTCCAAAGTAATCTAAATTACAAGCCCCTATGTTTTAGTGATATTTCCTCCTGATTTGTCTCACAACATGATTTCAAATAAATGTTTATAAACTGATGAAAACTTTACTTATATACTTGCTGGAGACATACTATCTACATAAAATTTAGAAATCAGATACTACAGGTGATAATACAGATGTATGGTTACCCATGGATGTTACATCAATCTCTTCTTTCTCTCATTTCTTCTGTGTGAGAGGAGGCATAGCTCAGAAATCTGGGCTCTCTTGATTATAGAATTTGAAGCCTCTACAAGATTTAAACCCTGAACTACAAGCCTGGATGTTTTCAATTATCAGAGTACTGGCTATTAGATCTATTCAACTTTGTGCGTTGTCAGATGTGAAATTGTAGCTGCAACTGTGGTGGTTAAATACATGTGTCAGATAGAACCGCAGAGAGCATCCTCTGTGGATAATGGAAATGACTGGAGGACTGAGGATGACACTAAGTTCCACTTGACTTCATTATTAACTGTAGAACCAAAAGCAACACAAATTTAAAATTCTCTTACTATTCCGTATGGCTAAAAGGGCTGTCAACTGCCACTATAGCTAACAAATATTATTTTTATTAACATGGATATTTTCAAATGCTGAAAAGCATATAGAACAAAACTTCTACCCCCAGATAAACCTTAATATTTTTAAATGATAAAATCATTACACACATATAGTAAAAAATTCATGTAGTTTAGGAAAATATAAGATGAGATGTAAAATTCTCTCTCCTCCAAACCTTGTCTCTAAATCTAACTATTAACAATAGTTTTTTATGCTTGCTTCCAAAACAAAAAGTTATAATTGGCTAGCATATGTGTGTCTGTGTATATATCCTTTTATTTATATAAATGAGATCATTCACACTGTTTAGTAATTTTTCTTTTTACTTAATTTTACATCTTGGAGAACATTCATAGCAGCTGATAGAGATTTACTTCATTGCTTTCTTTTCCCTAGTTTTATTGAGAAATAATTGATATACCTTACTGTATAAGTTTAAGGCATACAGCATAATGGGTTTTTTTGTTTTATTTATTTATTTATTTTTAACATCTTTATTGGAGTATAACTGTTTTACAATAGTGTGTTAGTTTTTCCTTTACAACAAAGTGAATCAGTTATATATATACATATGTTCCCATATCTTTTCCCTCTTGCGTCACCCTCCCTCCCACCCTCCCTATCCCACCCCTCTAGGTGGTCACAAAGCACCGAGCTGATCTCCCTGTGTTACAGCGTAATGGTTTGATTTACATATTTTTGTGTGTGAAATGATTACTGTAATAGGTTCAGCTACCATCCACCATCTCCTATATATACAACATTAAAATAAAGAAAGGAGAAAAAAATGTTTTCTTTGTGATGAGAATTCTTAGGATTTGCTCTCTTAACAGCGTTCCTAAATATCATAAAGCAGTGCTGACTATAGCCGTCGTGTTGTACACTACATCTCTAGTATCCATTTATCTTATAACTGCAAGTTTGTACCTCTTGACCACTTTCCTCCAAACTTTATTCTTTTTAAAGTTTCTTCAAAGAACCATGATTTATTGAGCCCATTTCCTATTGACATGTATTTAAGTTGTTTGATCCTCGGGTTTTCTGCGATTGCAAATAATGCTGAAGCATGTATGTATGATATATATGTACATATGTAGGAACACATACATACATATCACAAATACATATATATCACAACATACACATATATCACAAATACACAGTTACAGATATTATAATGATATTTATTCCCTGTGGTAAAATCTGCTCTACTACATAACTCACAGGGCAAAGTACAATTAATAAGGCCAGCATGTGCTCATCACCCATGGAATGAAGGTGGTACATTCTGCGAATGAAAAGAATCACATTAATTTCTTATCCTTAAAGACGTAATGGTTTCTTTTTATTTGAGAAGAGTTGTAGCTGAGTTTTGTTCTAAAGAGTGAAGTACAGAAAGCCCTTTCCTCTACATCCTATTTCATGCTTTCATCTATATTCTTAGATTTAATAATTGGCTTGTCAAGCTTTCCTATTTTGCAGAAAAAAAATTAACAGTAAGAATAGAAACAATACTCACTCCATTTCCACAGCAAAACAATTAACACCTTGTGATGTGTTTATGTATGTAAGTGGGAAAGGACAGGCTTTCTTAGAATTTTTTATCAGGGTGTCCAGTCCTTCCATGAAAGTAGCACTCCATCTCTATACTCAGGGCATGTTTATCTATAAATCCTATTTGTGCATGCATGCTTATCTCAATCAATATGCACACAGAATACACAATCTGTTTTTTCATAAGCCTGCTTCCTGACTCTTTCTTGAAGCAAAAGTCACTTAGTAATCACCAAAACTGTACCTCTAAGAGTGAGAAAACACATGCTTTTGATAAGCACTCATTTAGCTTTTACATATACACTTAGAAGCCCCCAGGCCTTCTAATGCAGTTATGCAGCCTTGAAGGTTCCATCCACCAGTAGCATATCTCACAGTGCATTCATTATGACATTCCACATGCGCTCCTTGTGAGTTATGAAAATAGGGAAAAGGGAAATCATTTCCACAAGGTTTCCTCACCAAGAAAATATTAAGCACACCTCCAAGTTAGTTTGCCCCTCTCACACAGTGCTTGGTTGCCATGGGTTACCACTTTCTCTGATGCATTTATCCCTGGAGGAAGACTGTTAAGATAGCAATGAAGGGAACTACCACTGACTACAAAAGAATAATAAATGCAAATAGATTCCAGGATAAAGTCATTTTTAAACCATAGCAAAGGCTCTAAACTTGTACTCCATTTCTTTTTCTTTTTTCTTTTTGAGGGCAAAGTCTTGCTATTCCAACTTCAGCTGCTCTAACCAGAAAAAAATTTTTTTACTGAATCTTTAAAATAATGTATTCAGCCACTGTAAGTCCTTTCAAAGAAAAGAAATTGTTGGTTAAACACAAGGACGTTCCACATGAAATTATTTGCTCCGAAAAAGAGAAGTTGAAAACAGATAATAATATTTTTGTTACTAATTCTGAATTGTCCTTTTGGGTATGTGTGTGTACAATTATAAGAGAAACAGAAATATTTGATCAGAAGGTACATAAAAGCACTTGGAGCTCCAGATCTGTTTGATCTAACGGAGACCTAAAAATAGGGCTCTAAACTTGCAAAACAAAATGCAGGCTGCCTATCCACATCCCAAAAGGCTTCCCTCTATAGCTCCTTAAACAACAACCACTGAAGTGGCACTGAACTAGGGCATAGTTTCCTCACAACATCATGTAAGTTGGTATGTTTTTGTTTTTATCGGGTTCTTATGAGGATCCTAAAATGACAGTAGGGAATTTTAAGAGAAGAGTTTTTCTTTGTTTATTTTTAAAAGCATTTGAAGTACCATATCTCAGAAGTAAACACTGTTACTATTCATTGATTAAAGCTGGATGACAAATTTTCAAACTCTTGATAGGTATTGCCAAATTGCCCTTTAAAAAGGCTACACTCCCACCACCAGTGTATCAAAATGTCCACTTAACTGAACCACTGGGGATAGTAAAGGATATGTTCAGACTGAGGAGTTAACATTTCTTTTATTTTGCCAAATCCTTTGCTCTAATTCAGGGGTCACCAAACATTTTCTGTACAGGGCCAGATAGTGAATATTTTAGGCTTCTTGTGCCATACAGTCTACAGCAAGTAACCAACTCTGTTGCTGCAGCTCAAAAGAAGCTATAGCCAATTTGTAAACAAATGGGCAGGCTGTGTTCCAATAAAACTTTATTTACAAAAACAGGCAGCTGGACAGATTTTGTCTGTGGGCCATAGTTTGCCAACCCCTCTCAAAACTCTTAGTTGTGATTTTTAAAACCAATCTTTTGATAATTCTTATAAAGAAATCAATAAGGAATCATGTGGCATGTGTGTGTCTGTATTCTTATTGTAATACCAATAAACAAGTTTATTCATTAAGAAAACAAAAAAAAAAGGAAAGAACAACCTAAAGTTGACAATGTAGAAACTCTTTAACTTCCAAAAATCATAGCAATCATCATGACAACAGCTAAACCTCTTAGAGCACTTTACAGCTTACAAAGTCATTTCTCATTCATTAACTTATTTGATCTTCAAACACTACGAAGTAGCTATGATTATTCCAATTTTACATGTGGGGAAATTGAGGTTCAGTTTATTAGCTGAGAGACTCAAGGCCAGAGGCGACCCTGTTACTGCAGTTGCTGTTCAAGCTGTACCAACCGGAAAGCCAGCACTGAAAATTCCTGACAGAACACACCCAGCCAGGTGAAATTACACACACAGACTGCCTCTGCTTTTCAGGTAAATTCTTTATTTTCTCTTGAAGACCTGAAGACTTTGTCAGTGGGAATGGGTGGTAATTAGTAAGATAAGAGATTGATCTTATATTCTAGTCTGCTAATGTTTGTTTTGTGCCAGAATTGTCCCTGTGGCACTTAGCCAGAAAGAACAAAGCAACTATAAATGTCTAGGCAAAAGCCTAAAAAATAAATTCACAAGAAAGAAAATCTATAATTAGGGAAATTGTGAACTAAATCTGAAGACACATTCACAAACTCTGTGAATTTATACAGTAGTTTAGACAGATTTGGATAACCCATAGCAAAAATAACTGCAATTTTTTTTTCCTTCCAAGAATAAAAGATACCAGCAAAGGTGCTAAAACATATTGAAGCAAAGAGGTGGATAATTTTTCCTTAATTAGAGAGTCAGTGTATTCTGTAACCACAAAGAACGTTCTGCTGATTTTGACAATTTTTTTCTTCCAATCTGCGTGTCTGGGCTGTATGCACAGTTCTCTGGCAGACACGAAGCAGAACTAGGCACAGCCCTTGCACTCCAGGGCGTCTTCTCTGAGACCAACCATCTGTCTGCACCTTCGCTGTTACAGGACTCTTCCATCCACAGTCGGTAACAGCGAGGCTGGTCTATGGCCACATATTTCCCACTTAGTCTCTGTTGTTCTCCAGTGCTTGATGCAGGACCTCAAGAAGTCCCTCACCAATTTTTTGTCCCTCATTTTCCACAGTTTCGGAATTCAGCTTGCTACACAACAGCTACAGAGGTATGCTGATGTTGTCTCTTCTTTGAAAGGACTAGGCAAGTGTGGTGGTCTTGTAAACAGCTGGCTGCTTAATGCCACATGTCCAGCTCTGTTGAACACAGATGGCTTGATTTCAAAGTACACTTGCTTTATGGGCCGTTTGCAAAGTCAGCACTGTATTTTGGAACATGAACAAGCTCAGAAACAGATGAGACCATTCACCAGAGTGCAGCAGGGAACTGTTAAGAGTTTCTTGGAAAACACAGCCTTGAAAATGTTTACAGAATCCTGTGATGTGAGCAACTCAGGGTCCTGTGGGAAGCTAATCCACAAAATGGGTTAGAAGGAAATTGGAAGAGGAAGAGCGAAGTGCAAGAAAGCTGGAAATCGATCTCTCGGTGGTAAAGTAACAGTGCTCAGAGTGATTTAAAGTTCCAGGTCCTTGGGCTTCCCTGGTGGCGCAGTGGTTGAGAATCCGCCTGCCGATGCAGGAGACACGGGTTCGTGCCCTGGTCCGGGAAGATTCCACATGCCGCGGAGCAACTAAGCCCGTGAGCTATGGCCGCTAGGCCTGTGCGTCCGGAGCCTGTGCTCCACAACGGGAGAGGCCACAACAGTGAGAGGCCCGCATACCACAAAAAAAAAAAAAAAAAAAAAAAAAAGTTCCAGGTCCTTTCATTAAATTATGTAACCTCAGCAAGTGAGTTCAGCTGTTTGGGCTGCATCTTCTCCATTGTAAATATGGGAAAGACAATGTATTCTATGATGTTTGTGTGAAAATGAAAGGAGGATGAGTTTTATAGATTGTCACGTGCTACCCAAATGTAAGGTACTGTTACACACTTCCAGATCTTGCCCTACTAGGGATCACTAGGGATGTCATAAATTATTCTTGTGCAGATTTATCAGTAACACCCAACACACACACTGAACATCAACTGGCACTTCAATAGCATCTATATGAATGCCTGGCACACAGCCAATCCACTTGCATAGAATGTGCCTTAGGTGGAAGCTAATTAAGGGGGAAAAGAATTTGTATCTGTGATTTGGGGAGTGTTGCAGTATACTCAAAAAGAGCTGAAATTTCAAGATTTGATGAAAAATACTTAAAAGAATAATCATCCTGCCCAAGTTTGTGTATTCTTCCCATAAGAATTCTTACCTTCATCTTACACTCACCTTACTGGTCCTAAAAAAATAAAGAAACAAAACAAAAAACTGATTCTAAACTACGTGGGAAGGATTCCCCTGGTGGCAGAGTGATTAAGAAACCACCTGCCAATGCACGGGACACGGGTTCGATCCCTGGACCAGGAAGATCCCACATGCCACAGAGCAATTAAGCCCGTGAACCACAACTACTGAGCCTGTGCTCTAGAGCCCACGAGCCACAACTACAGAGCCTGCGTGCCACAACTACTGAAGCCCACATGCCTAGAGCCCTTGCTCCGCAATGAGAGAAGCCACCACAATGAGAAGCCCGCACACCACAACGAAGAGTAGCCCCTGCTCACCAAAACTAGAGAAAGCCCGTGCACAGCAACAAAGACCCAATGCAGACAAAAATAAATAAATAAATAAACAAATAAAACTATATGGGAAAAAAAATCTAGAAATGCACTTTTCTGGCCTTTATCATAAAAGAATATAATATACTTCTATTGTATTGAACCGTATGTAATTGCTTTTCTTTTTAATAGGTCAGAAACACTCAAATATCAGCAATTTCATACGGTTCAATACAATAGATCAGAGATTGAACTTGATACGATGCAAATGACCTTGTCTTCCATGAGTTCACAATCTAATAATTGTTACAATATATCCCTACATAATCTACTTCTTATTGCAGCTTTTGTTCCAATTCATTAAGTGCTTGCTTAAATAAAGCACCTTTTAAATGATTTATAAACTTACATTCAAGAGGCAGTGTTTTAAAGGAAGTAATAGGGTCTATACCATTTAAAGAAATTCTTAAGGGAAGCTACTCTTAAAGGGAGCTGTTTTATTTTTCATTTTCTCTCTCCTGTTTTTTTTCCTTTGAATAATAGAACTCAACCTCTGTGTTAGTATTGGAAACAAAACCAATAGGAGGTGCGTGTGTGTGTGTGTGTGTGTGTGTGTGTGTGTGTGTGTGTGTGTGTAAGAGAGAGAGAGAGAGACAGAGAGAGAGAGACAGAGAGAGAGAGACAGAGAGACAGAGAGAGAAAAAAATAGACGGAGATTTATTTTAAGGAATTAAACAAATTCAACATCTGCAGGGGATGCCTGTAGGCTAGAGACCCAGGGAAGAGCCAGTGGTGCAGTTCAAGTTCACAGGCCTTCTTCTGAAAGAATGCCCTCTTGCTCAGGGGAGGTCAGTCTTCTGTTCTATTCAGGCCTTCAAATGATTGGGTGAGGCCCACCCACACTATGGAGGGCAATCTGCTTTACTCAGAGTCCATCAATTTAAATGGTTAATCTCATCCAAAAAGACGAGACGTCCAGAATAACGTCTGACCACATATCTGGGTACTGTGGCCCAACCAAGTTGACACATAAAATATCATAACCTCAGATAGAATATTCTATGTACTATACTGGGTACAACTGTAGATGAGAGCAAAAATACTGTATTTCCTATTACCATTAAATTTAATTTTATATTTACTTTATTATAATAAACTTGTGGCTGTTTCCCAGTGAGTCCTTACAATATGAGTTGCTTCCTTCACACCCTTAGAAGGTGACTGCAGTTAGAGCTGTCTCCCTTTCTGGTACTATTTCTGAGGAAGACTCCACTCCATGGAGTCTGATGTGACAGGTTTGCTTTCAAAACTAGAATTTAGCTTCAAGAAATTTATTACACCCTGGTGGCACAGTGGTTGAGAGCCCGCCTGCCGATGCAGGGGACACGGGTTCGTGCTCTGGTCTGGGAAGATCCCACATGCCACGGAGCGTCTGGGCCCGTGAGCCATGGCCGCTGAGCCTGTGCGTCCGGAGCCTGTGGGCTGCAACGGAAGAGGCCACAACAGTGAGAGACCCGCGTACCGCCAAAAATAAAAAATAAAAAAAATAAATTTATTACACTCTGATTTTTTTTTTTTTTTTACAAAACCAAACTTCTGAAACTACTGATATGCTGAAAAATTACTCAGCCCCTTCCTATCAAAAACTAATAGAGATTTTACTCTGTTGAACTATTTATAAAGGAAGGTGAAAATGATCCAGAGTATATTAAATTATTTTTAAGTCTATTGATCACCTTTCCCCACAAACCTCTAAATTCAATCACTTAACTTTCATAGTTTATTGATCTGTATAGGGTCCATTAAGAGATAAGTAGTAATCCTTAAGGAGGAAAAACTCACTTTGAAGTTCACCTGCCTTTCACCCAGGACCCCCCAAGTGCTTCAGAGGCTCCGAGCGCAGGCTCTGAGAGCAGCTGCAAAGCCCTCTGGGAGGAGGGAGTGGAGCCATGATAAAGGCAAAATTAACCCTCCAGCAATTTCCAGCTTTGAGGACTTAAGTCAGAGTTTAATCTCATTGGGATGTGGGTTTTTTTCTGTTAGCTTTTTAAAATTAAATTTGTCAGATGCAATTCACCTAATCTTATATGTAGTATTCTTATTAGGATATTACCATGTAAAATATATTATCATTATAAGACTATTACGAGGGCTAAAGCTCAGAAAAATAGAGCAATTAGCATCACTTATAGATCTATGGAGAGGCAGTATGGCATAATGGGGAGAGAAGTCTAATACATTTGATTTCAAAAACCACTAGGCAGGCTCAGAAATATTTCCACATACACGTTCACCTTCTCCCCAGCCAGGAATTTCTTGGAGTTTCTGCCCCAATCTCACCAGGCTTTCTCCTCTCCCGGAGAAGGGAGGAAACACAGGGTGAGCCTTTCCCTCCCTGCACCCAGAAGACTGACCACAGGTACACATGAGGCCCAGGGAAAAGGGTTCCCCAAATATTTTATTCCTCTAGTACTTTCTGATATTATATATATTTTATTAATATGTTGTATTAGAATATTAATCTGGCATAATAAGGATTATTCTCAATCATCCCTTTTATTCTTTTCAGTAGATAATAATAAGCCTTTTTTATTTTTTGCAAGATCCATGTCTTATGCTTCCTCTGTATTCCTGATATTGATCTCCACAATGCTGAACACATGGGAGGTGACGTAATGATCCATTGAGCCTTTGTTTTTTAATTCCTGGGGTAGGTGGACTAAAGTGAAAGAGAAGCAAAAGGGTGGCTGTTTAGTTCAGTGTGTTAACATGGTTTTACTAAAATGGAAAAACAAATGAAGCACATTGGCTGTTGTTTCCTAATGATTTCACTCTAGATCTTAGGCATCATAGTTCTCTAGGGCTACGAAAATAAGGCCCACCCATAGGTCAGGATAAAAAAGAATCAAGATAGGAATCAAGAACTTCACAGGAGGGACTGAAAGTGTATAACCTGCTCCACGTCTCCCTTCTTTTTCTGTGAGCTTCTCTGGAGACATCTAACTAGCCCATGACCCTTCTCTCCCCCTACATCTCTCCCTCTCTGGCCCCCATCCTGGGCCATATCTGACTGAAGAGGGCAGCTACCTTATCCAAAACAGGACAATCAGATTTAGAATTGGGAAAGTCTCTGTGCATGGCTGCAGCTGTAATTGTTAACTCTGGAGCAAATAGTCCATGAAGTGGCAGATATTCTACCATGGGGATTGGAGACCAAAGACCTCTGGTTCCCAGGGAGGATGAAGCCAATGAGCAGATAGGAGACAAGCAGAGTGAGGGTGAAAATACCAGACACTCACCCCCCAATCTGAGATCTGGCTATCTTCCCACTCTTGGTTCTAGGATCTATTCCTGCATTCTTACCAATAATCATTTCTTTGTTTGGCCTGCTTGAATTGATTTCTGTTCCTTGCAATCAAGAGTCCCAGTTAATACAGTGGAGATCTGTTTTGGAAGACAGGGGGAAAAGGAGCAAACATAACTTGGTGCCTTTGGGGACAGATAAATTCACTATAAACCTTACTTCTTTCCAGTGGAGTCTTCTCAGCCAACTTAAGCACTTGGTATTTCAGTTACCCATACACTCAACCACCATCCTTATCTTCTGGCTTCTTAAAGTTGAAATTCAGTAACCCTGAAGTGTGAAAAAATTCTATATAGCACATTCTTTTCCTTCTAGCCTAGCAGATGCACAGCTGCCCTCTGAGATTGTGCTACTTTTCCACAGGCCATAAAAGGATCTTCATTACTGTTGGTGGGATCACACATAACTCTTGGTGTATTGGTGGAGGAACCACACATCATGAATGTGTAAGATAAAAATTATCATAAGAAATGTTACCCTCCCGTGCCTGCTAACTTTTTACTTCCTCTATTGTCAATGCCGTTTTCTTTATTCATCCTTTATCACATACACCAAGAATTCTCACTGGCCTATCACCTATTTCTACACCTCAATACAAGTTCATATCCATTTATCTATCATCCTCATTGGTCTTCCTTGCTGTTCCCATAGCATAGACACGCTTTGACAATATTGTTCTAAAATACACATTTTATAAATGCCTCTTTACTTCCCTGTCTCTCCCACCAGGCTGGGAGCTCTTCATTGGAAGAGGCTGTGTCTTATTGTTATAACCTCCATGTCTCATACATTAGCTAACAAATGTGTGATTAATGTCCAATGCGTGAGTGAGTGAATGATTAAGTGAGTGAATTAATGACTTTTGCTCCCTCTGGTATTTGTCAAATTCTGGTCATATACTTTAAATGCATTCTCTCTTTCTTTTATTGTCACAATAAATGAGCAGCATGCTCCTTGGCTGAGCTCCTATAATTATATCCCTTTTCATTTAACACCTCATTCTTACCAAATTTCCCTAAAAGAGTTTGATAGTCTTTTTTTTAATTGTTCAAATTTCTATTTTTATATGCAGTAAGAGAAATGAACTCTTAAATCAACTGAATTTTATGGAAATTGAAACAGCAAATAAATCAGACCCATGTTAAAATAGAAGGTCTGTTAAATGTCCAAATTTAAGGATATAATAGCCACAGATAAACTTCAATTCTACAGTCTTCTTTCAGGAGATTGAAGTCTTTCCAACATAACTTTACTATGAACTGGTCCAGAGCTCAACAGCCTATGGGAATGCTTAACAGGGATGGTTTTTGATGTGTCAACCTGGCAAGCTACAATTCCAGTCATTTGATCAAACACTAATCTAGCTATTGTGAAGGTATTTTGTAGATGTGATTAAAATCCATAATCAGTTGACTCTTTAAGTAAGGGAGCTCATCCTAGAAAACCTGAGTGGGTCTGATTCAATCAGTTGAAAGGCCTTAAGAGCAGACATAAGGCTTCCTGAGCTCACCCTATGGATTTCAGACTTGCCTAGCCAGCCCACAGCTGTGCAACCAATTCCTTAAAATAAATTTACTGATATATGTCTCCTCCTCGTCCTGCTTCTCTCAGTGAAATCTGGGTGAATACAGAGATTATCAAGAGACTTTATATAGAATAAAGCCATGTGTTGGCTGCCATGTTTCACTGCCCTCTTGCTTTCATTTCCTCCCCTTCTATTCAATAATTTCAAAAACTGTCACATGGGCTGGTTACATGGGCTGAGGGTAACTTAAAGATCTTTCAACCTATCTTATTAGCACCATAAATTTTTACATGGTCTTAAAGAAAAATAATCATGTTTGTTGGATAAAACAAAAGGTATCATTAATTCAAATATAACATGGATTTTATTCTTTTCCTTTAGGATGTTCTGAGATTTTTCTTCAATTCATGTTTTTACCATCACATATGTTATATTACAAAACCCTGTGACATGCCCTTTGTTAATCTAGGCAACCACAGCATGTAGTCCTGCAAGTAAAATCTGCTGTAATAAATTTTCAGTAATGGTGGTGGCCTATAGTTTCTAAAATCTTTCCTAGTCTTTGACATTCATTATTTATTTCTCCTTCATCCTATTTGCCAAAGGTCCTCAAAAAGCTTTGTATAGTGCAACAGCAAATCCACAAGCACGGGAATGCTTATATTCTTCAAAACTCAATTGTGCTATTCACTTCCTAAGCTACCATGCCTGCTATTAAATATTTTGTTTCTTCTTCATTCTGGGGGGCCTTAGATTTGTTTGTCCTCTTCCCATTTTTAATCACTTTTCACGCCCAAGTGATAGTTCCCCAATAAAATTTTCTAGTTTCACACCTTTTCTTCAGTGTCCCCTGACTTTGTCTGCTTTCATATAATAAGCTGAGTACCCTTCTTTTCATTGTTCTAATAGGAATTCTAATAGCTCCAAATTTTTACCCATCAACTTTCTCCAGCTTTTTAGGAAAAAATATAAAAAATCAGTTGTTGCTATAGCTGGAGTTTCAAAAAGTATTTTATTCACTTTACATTTTGTGTCTATTGTTATTGGTTGTGATATATAATTATTATTGATTTCATTAATCAGCTTCCTCATTTTATGTCCATATTGTAAACTCCATTTGAATGTTGTGTTTCAATGCCATATTCTGACCAAGTTATTCTAAGCATCTGGCTTCATATGTCAAGCATTGGTTGCTTTGGGCTCCACCATTATTTCTCAAGATGTAAATTAATGTCTTCCCCAAACTGTCATTCTTATAGTGCAGAAAGGTGAATGCCTTTAAATAAATTTTCCATTTTACATATCTTTTAAGGAAGTCATGCATTCAGAAGTCTCTTATTTTTCATGAACTACATCTTCCAATTCAGATTCCATGCAAGAGAAATCTCACCTTGGTATAGCTCTCCTGTCTTCCTTTAGGAACAATGATTTTCCCTTTTGTATTCAGCTTGATTGTTGGAACTAAAATCACATCAAGTTTCTCTTCTCTCCAGCCACATAATCTGCATTGTTCGTCTCCCTCACTTAATGCTTTTTGTGTCATATGGCCTACTCTAACTTGCATTTAATTTTCCCCAGCAATTTTATGTTTTACCCACTTCTGTCTCTCCTTGTCCCAGGTGAAAGCCCACCTTCCTAGTATTCCACCCACTTTCTTGGTCCCCTTTTGCTGCCTACTTCTCTAAGGGTTCCAGACTTATTTACATCCATTGTGCCAATCCAGCTTGCTTTCTTGGCTTAATTTTAAAAACACTGATTGAGCAACCAGTATATGGAAGGCAGAACGAAGAGGTAGAAAACAAGTATTCTGTGAATTAAAGAACTAAGAGGTAATAAGGAAAGCCTTCAGCTAACACACTAGCATTTGCTTCTAGACCTAATGAGGTCCAAAGCATCTTACACACTGCATTTAGAAAGGGAGATCTTTCTAAAATGCGCATGAGATCATTTTCCTGCTTAAAATTGTTCAGTGAATCCTCACAGTCTGCAGGATGAAATCCAAACTACTTGGGAGGCCATTTGTCATCTGATCCCTGAATATAGAGCTATATCTCTGTGTGCATTCCTATGAATACATATGCATATGTGTGCATACCTGTGCATGTATATTCAGGTACAGGTGGGCAGTGGTGCAATGGACAACATGTTTGCTTCCCCCCAAAACTCAGATGTTGAAATACTAATATGATGGTATTAGGAGGTGAGACTTTGGGGAACTAATTAGGTCATGAGGATGGAGCTCTCATGAATAGGATTAGTGCCCTTATAAAAAGGACACCAGAGAGCTCTTTTGCCCTATTTCTACTATGTGATGACACAGCAAGAAGATGTCCATGAACCAGGAATGAACCAGGAATGTGCCCTCACCAGACCTCGAATCTGCCAGCACCTAGATCTTGGACTTTCCAGTCTCTAGAACTGTGAGAAATAAATATTTCTTGTTTAAACCATCCTTCAATGATATTTTGTTACAGCAGTCAGAATAGACAAAGATAAGTGGGATGAGTGAGCTAAGCCAGAAGGCCTAAAGGAGACTAGAAGCCCACAATCCTGGTGGGAAAGGTAGAAAGAATGACAAATATGGAAAAGTGTACAGGTGGTTGTTGAAATCAGATATGAGGCAGATTTTAAAGACAGAGTGAGAACAAGGTGGTCAGAATCAAAGAGGAACATGTAATGGAAGTTCTGAACACAACCAGCTACCTTTTCAGCTTTTGTTCATAGTTGGCTCCATTTTAAAAGGCGAGATAAGGTAAAAGTTTTACATGCCCTTCTCCCATGACCTGTCCCTGGGCAGTGGGTCTTGAGGCTGCCCCAGATTTGTTAGATGGCACACACTAAGGAACTGTTGAGATGAGTGGTGGGCTGAGGCCCACACCAATCCCTGCAGCAGGTGTTGGAAGTTGTTGTTGCTCTCTGTGGTGGCCAACTCCCCTCACACATATTCTGTTTCTCTACCTTAGGCTCTGAAGGGTAGATTGAGAATCGGAGTGGGAACAGAGTTTCTGAGGGGCAGATGGGACAGGGAGCAGTGAAAGCCAGGGTGGGTCCACAGGCACAGGACTGTAGGAAATGGAATGCCATTACTGTTCTTGATCTTAAATAGTTCCAAAGAGTGGGCCCCTAGAAAAATAAGGTTTCCTGCATTCAGACTGTTATCCTGATGCCCAGGCTGTAAGAATTAGCACTGAAGGGCTTCTTGACATAGAAAATGATGTTTATAGGTCTTCTTATGTAACTGGTAGCTTTTCCAGGTACCTGCCATATTCTGGGGTTGTGGTAGTATTGGGGTGCAGAAAAAAATAAGAGAAACTGTAGGGTTTTCTGTATGGAGAGATGCTATAAATCATTACACATAGATTTAGCAGGGTTGAGATCCATGGCACGTCAGATTCTATGTAGAAGGGGCCACAATATGGTCCATTAGACCATTTGTGTGGGGATGAGCCTCAGAGGGCAGATGGTTCTGGACAAGCAGGATTCTGAACTATGCCTTCTAGATTCATGATATAAATACCTGGAATCAAAGGTCAGGTTTTATATTAATTGCAGAGGAGGAATTCCCCTAATGAACAGAGTACAACTAACTGTTATCTGTTCTGTGTTCTGCCATGTTGGTGAGGGTATCAACCCTCATTGTAGCCATGGGAAGGGAGCAGGTCCATGATGAAATCTGTCATAGTGGTAGTCTATCAGCCCTTGTGAATTAAGAGCAAATTTATTCTCCCCTTTGGAGTTCCGGGTGTGTCTGGCCCAGGCACCTGTATCTCAATGGTTGCTGTGAAGGAATGGGATTTGCCAGCTAGGGCTACCAGAAGTCCCTATAGCCATGCTTTGGGGTCTTGAATGGCTTTTAAAGTCCAGCTAATTTGGTAATATGGCAATATGGCAGAGCTACAGTATTTGAGTTGCCTGTTTATATAAATAACTAACAGACAAATAATCCATTAGACAAGACTCTACCACCTCTGTATTTAATACCTTTTGGAAGCCATCCTTAGGTCAGTCTGAATTCCAGCAAGTATTCAGCATCTGCAGGTTGACTCTACCAGATTTCCTCTAAAAATCTGCTGAATGGCATATTTGACAGCTGCTAAATGGATTCAAGAACACTAAATGTATCCTTGATCTTTGGTACATCTTTCAGAGCACAGAGTTTCTGTCATCCCCTGATATTCTGGCTCATGAGAAAAAGTGGTTGATCATTCATGTGCCAGATGTATAGTGGATATAAAGCTCCATATTGGAAGACTGAGGCCCTTCTGACTCAGCTTTACTCAAGGTACCTGTTTGCCCTGCTGCTCCAGGCTCTGTTGGTGTCCCTGGATAGTCACAGGAGACAGTCTTCTCCTAGGTAGTGCTTCCAAACTATGGGGAAGTTAACTTGGAACTAACATTTCTTTGGGGACAAAACTGTTGCCACTGCATTGTTGGAGACATGCATTTCAATGGAAAAAGTCAAGATCAGGCAGAAATTGTACATCGGTTAGGAAAAGAAGTTAATTTTTCTGTAGTATAATAGTCTGAGATGTGTATTTCAGGTTGGCTTGTCCCTCAGGGTCCCGGGCTGACAACAGCTCTGCCACCTTGCACATGTGGCTTCCAAAGCTGCTCAGATCAGCCAGCAGGAAAAGTGTAGAGAGACTATGGGGAAGGCTGCTCACTGATCACTGTATTAAGAGCCCCAGCCCAGAAGAAGCAAACATCACTTGTACTTAATTTCCATTAGTGAGCAGTCTCCTGGACCACAACTAACTAACTGCAAGAGAGGCTGGGAAATGTCATTCCTATCCGGATAGCCATGTGCCCTGATTTCTATGGAAGAAGGGATGAATAGGTTTGGTGGGCTGCTAACCTAGCAGTTTCCATCCTAAGTGGATACACTTTTCAGGTCGGGAGTTCAAATACATACTGGTCTCTTTCAGGTAATGTTCAAATCATGTTGGCTCCAACAAATGCACCTTTAGCAGAGGATTTCAATCAGAGACTGGATGATTAGAGTCATTTGGGAGGTTTTTTTCCTAACCATATATGTACAAATCCTATCTGGATCTACTCACAGACCCAATATTCTGCTTGGATGGGTTGGTCAGGATGGGTATATATATTTAGACAAATTCCCCCAGGTGGCTCTGACATACGTCTCTGTTGAGAAGCACTACGTGAAAAGATAGTGAGGCATTGCACAAAGAGAATGGCAGCACCCATTCAGGAATTTCCAAGCATCTAGATAGGTGCTTTCCAGTTGTCACCTTCTGAAGTCCAAATGAGGTGGGCCTTAGAGACACCCCTCAGGACTTGAGCTTTAAGGAGCAGATCTCAGGAATCCAAGGTGAGTTCAAACAACCCCAGACAGAGACAGCAGTGAGGCCCCATCAGGGGCGGTATCAAGCAAAGGCCAATGAGGGAAGTATCAGGGCTTTCCATTCCCCATCAGTGTAGATCTGGGAACAGTGTCTGTGGCATGAGGGAGACCAGGTTGGGTAGCAAGCTGGGTCCACTTCACCACAGCCAGTTCATCAGAAAATGGACTTAGACATGGGACCCCACTCGCTCCTTTAACTCAGCGGTTCTCAACTCTGGCTGCACAGTAGAATCCTCCAGAGAGCTTTTAAATTTGTCAGTGTCCAGGCCTCCTGCCAAGACAATTGAATCAGAGTCTCAAGGAGGGAAGGCGAGCTCAGGGGTCTCTAGTTTTGTTCATTCTCCTCAGGTGTTGCTGAAGCTGAGTGAGGACCTATGACCTCCGCCTTAGCTCCTGACCTCAGGAACGGGGACGCACACCACTCTGCCTCCCGAATTTCTCTCTTCAGCCTCTGTGCCCATCAGCACAGCCATCTGCTGCCCTCTGTGCACAAGTTCATGCTCTTCTCGCCCAGGCCTGTGTTTCCCAGGCGCAGGCAGTAAAACAGTGGCAGTAGTAGCTCCATCTTGGCGGGTAACAGAAAGCCAACCTCCCAGGAGGTATATGGTACCAGCTGAGGAGCCATGCAGAGGTGGCTACCTGCAGTGCTTGGGTTTAAGGTGAGTGAGTTCACCTGGAAGACACAAGGGCCAGATGAGAAAGGGAAACTAGTAGGAGGGTCACGAAGTAGGGACCACGTGAGGGGGGTCCCAGACGTGAGTCTCTATCTCAGTGGAGATGCAGAGTCAGGAATTTAGAATCAGGATGACAAGAATGAGCAGTAAAGCAAGCAGGTCTGGATCCCACATGGATGTGAGTGGGATGGGGTTGGCCAGGGGCCCATGCGGTTTTCTTTACCGTCACCTAGCATGTGTGTTTACATTACAGGCACATCGATTTAAAGTGCAGGAGGTGAGGTTGACAGTTACAAACTGAACTACTGACAATGCTAGAAGTGCACCCACAGGCGCCTCTAGCCTCCCCACACGTACCGAGGCTGTTCTCTCCATCTGAAATGCTCGCTCCGCCCTACTCCCCACCAAGCTGCCTTCCATAGCACATCTTGTGTACCCTGTTTCTGATTACTCTACTGCAAACGTTATTTCCTTTACTGGATTCTGAGCCCCTTGCAGGCAACAATTTTGTCTTGTTCATCACAGTGCCCAGCTCTATGTAGGTGCTCAATGAGAGTATGTGAATGCCTGCTGTCAAAACAAATGTCCAATGTGCTGGGGAACAAAGAATAGGGAGCAGCCTGGAGCATCCTACTAAGGACTCAGAGGTTTAAGACAGCTCAGCTAATTCAAGTGGCTTGGCATTACCAGTATCGGTGCTCTTCTTTCTCTTCCATTCTGAGCCTCTAAAGCTAGGTAGGCTTTTAGTATTTGTCTCTACCCTAGGACAGCAAAATCTTGTCAATTTGCACAGCTGACCCAAGAAATTCAACTATTCTCATTCTTTACCCCTAAAACACATCTCGTGACTGCATATTCTTACTCAAATGATTTCCTGAGTCATATCTATATCCTGCTTACCTTGGCTGTTCCCTATACTGGCTAAAATGTTTGTTCCCTATACTGGCTAAAATCTTTGTTCTTAAATAAAATATGCAGGCCTGAAGATAACCTCATTTTCCCATTCTGTTTAGCCAAGTGCTAAACAGATCTGTGAATGGAGTTGTTTAAATATCACAGCCTTCCATCTACTCAATCCACTATTTGCCCAGTCTCTCTAGGAGTTAATGTCTTGGTAAGCTAAACACAAGACCAGAAGATTCTAGAAGTTCTGATCCAACTTCGCTTGACTTATTCATGCAACAAATGTAAACACAGCTTCAACAATGGACAAAGAAAGCCCTGATGAGTTTACAGTTCTTTAAAGTCTACGTTTTGGGGGGCTTCCCTGGTGGCGCAGTGGTTGAGAGTCCGCCTGCCGATGCTAGGGGACACGGGTTCATGCCCCGGTCCGGGAAGATCTCACATGCCACGGAGCGGCTGCACCCGTGAGCCATGGCCGCTGAGCCTGCGCGTCCGGAACCTGTGCTCCGCAACGGGAGAGGCCACAGCAGTCTCAAGGTGAGACTTTTCAATACTTGAACACAGCTTTGAGCCAATCTACAAATTCACCCAGTTTTACAGGGGCTGCTGGTCTTTTCCAGCACACATTTTGCATATCACTGTGGTCACTGGGGTTTTACAAATAGCCTTGGGTTTTGGAGGAAAAACCTTCAGGATGAAAGTACAAAAGAGACTCCTTTATCACTTGGAGGTCCCCAAACTGTGTTTACACAGTCACTTCCTCTAACGTGAACAAATTCCTAACCACCCTGAACAAGCAGCAGGGGTTAAAAGCTGTCTCCCTGATGTTTTACTGGTATTTTGCACTTTCCCTGTTTTGTACCCACCTATTTGTGTACTTCATAGTCTTCAAATGAACCTCATTGCACAATCATCAGATATGAGTTGTGCATTCACTTATTCATTCATGCAGCAAGCATTCATCTGGAGATTGCTCTGTACCCTCATGTGGTAAAGCGATACCTGAACCTTTTCATTCATTGCTGCATTGTTCAGGGTGCATCTATGGGAAAGTTGTTCTGTTCCAGCACCCGGTCTGTATGGGCTGCGATGACAGAAATGACGACACTGTGGTTCCTGCTTGGAGGAGCCAGAAGTCCGTAGGGCTCACCACATTTTGCTTCATAAGGAAGGGCACTGTCCCAGCTCTCTCATTAGGAAGGCATGAAACGCCCGAACAAACTTCCCCTAATCAGATCTTTCTGCTTTATTCCTTCCTTCATAAAAACTGCAACAATTTTTAAAATCTTCCCCATCTGTGCTCCCACGGACCTTAAAGAAAGCAAAACCGGTCTTCTTTCTGCACCCTCCCTTGTCTCCTCTTCTTCACCTTCTTTACCTTCACCTTCACGAACCATATTTGTGCCATTCTAGCAGGTACACAGTTAATCCTCACAATCACTTGGCGTATTGGGCCTAAATGCTATTATAATCCTTTGTTGAATGAGGAAACAGATGCTAAAATTAAGATACTGTGCCCAAAACACACAAAAAAATACTGTGACAAAACCAGATCTAAGATCTGGGTCTTTACACTACCTGTACTAACTCCAACATAATCTCCCCTGAATCAATTGATATTATTTTCCCAGAGCATACATGGCTCATTTTCATAGAATTGATCTAATTTCAGTTTTCCTTTGTTCTGGAGTTATGTCTATTCCTTCACCTAAAAAAAATTTTTTTAACTTCACAGTAAGAAATGGCAATAAAATGACATTAAGTTGAAGCCAAACTACCAGGTTTTCCCAGCCAGGTCATGGCTTTATCTGGTACTTGCTGATTCCACTAGAAAGTGTTTGGAGACAAAAGGCAACTTTTAAAATGCTGAGATAGCAAACTTGGTTCTAAGGATGTCGAAGGAGTGAGTTGTTCAATAAGGGACCTAGCTTCCTTTCCTTATGAGTGGAGGTCAAGATAAGAATCTACTGATACTCTGGCTTTCTCAATCCTTTAAATCCAGACACTGTTGAAAGGCACATCACAGAGATAAAGAGCATTAGAAACATAAACATGGATTTCCTCTAGCAGCTGACTGGCGTCTGGAGGAACAAAAAGACCAACATTTTGTGTCCTTAACTCGAACACTTTTCTGGAACTAGAAGTCTTCTGAGCCCAGACTTTGGGCTACTCACCAGCTTGGACAAGCCAATTATCAGAGCATCCTTAGCTGTCTAGATTAGAATGCTAAGGTTCCCTGTTCATGGAATTGGGCTGGTGACCATCTGAGCACATATGTTTATGGACAAAGATATCCGGGAGCTGTTTCTAGATGAAGGGGCAGAAATTTTGGAGCAAGAGTGTTCAGGAGAAAGGGAAGATATAGACAAGGAGGGGTAGATGAGCTTAACGGAGGAAATGCTGTGGCATAGACCTTTCCTCTTAGATTTAGGAACCTGTCTGGAGCCCAGTGGGAAGGGTAGTCAAGGCCAGAAGCTAAAGGCGTTGTGTTCAGAAAAGGCTGTGAAACTCTGAGAACGAACAATGCTGTTCTGAGGCCTAAGGGCCCCAACTATTTCCAGAGCTGGGGAAAGGGATGTTCTCCCCTTTCATTGCTGAAGCACAGCAGCAGCCTGCCGGTTATGGAATAGAGAGAGCTACCTGGGGCTGGTGCCCACCCGCCCTCCAGACTGACAGGTAAGGAGGGGTTTCATGGAGAGCTGACAGCCGAGGCAGCGACAAGCTTCCCTCAGGTGACTCTAGTTAGCAGACGTCCATAAAGAAACCTGAGAAATCCATGGGAAAAACTCTTGGGAACTTTCAGAAACACACAGTGAGAGAAACTTGGCCAAGAATTGAGTTTCTTGGGCTTCCCTGGTGGCGCAGTGGTTGAGAATCTGCCTGCTAATGCAGGGGACATGGGTTCGAGCCCTGGTCTGGGAAGATCCCACATGCCGCGGAGCAACTAGGCCTGTGAGCCACAACTGCTGAGCCTGCACATCTGGAGCCTGTGCTCCACAACAAGAGAGGCTGCGACAGTGAGAGGCCCATGCATGGCGATGAAGAGTGGCCCCCGCTTGCCACAAATGGAGAAAGCCCTCACACAGAAACGAAGACCCAACACAGCCAAAAATAAATAAATATTTTTTTTTAAAAAAGAATTGAGTTTCTTACGTCAATCGGTGGGTGCTAGGAGCTGGCAAAATATAGTATTCAATGTTTATGTTTGTATTTACAGCCTGGTGAAAGCTGGGACATTTGAGTAGAAGACATTGGATAAAGCAAGGAATTCTATAGTTGCTTGTTTTACAATCTAATAGGAAGAATTCAAGTGAAATAAAAGGGTAGTGAGCTAAAGGAATAAATGTAGTCCAGCTTAACAGCATAAAGATCTGGGTTCTGACCTTCCTCTCAAGCAGGCTGCCTTTTGGGAATTACAGGCCACTCCCTAGAATTTCCTCAGGTACATGTGTCCACCTCTTTTGCCTTTAAGTCTGATGTTCAATCGTATCACACACAAGTGAAGCTACATTTTTTAAAAGCCCCAGGTCGACTAAACTCCAGCAGACGTTACCTGGTGGACTGGCACAGCCCTCTCCTTCCCCTCATCCAGCTTTATCCCCAGGACTCCCAGACCCTGGGCACAGGCCAGGAGGCCAGAATCCTGACCAGTTCCTCAGACTCTTTGACCTTGGAGCTAAATTCAATCAATTCAGTACTAACGAGAATAAACTGGAGGGTGGATGCTCTGATAGTCACTAGTCAATATGTCCTTCAGGAAGGAAGCATTCAATAGGTAAGAAGGATGAGATGAGGCTCCACCAGTTGGTCAATCTGGGCAAAGGCAGTGCTGCTGGCCTCCCTAAAACCCCTAAACATCAGGAAACAAGCCCCAAAGATGAGAGAACACAGTGTCCTTCCTCCCCCCACAGAGTCTCTGAACAAAGGGGGAGCTGATCTATAAATAGCATTCTTATGGAAGTTCTAGAATCATTGTTCACTTAGGAGACTGACTCCCAGGCTCTCACCAATAATGCCTAGGATGCAAGGAGAGCTGGCAGTTCTTTGAGGGTTGAGGGAAAACGCCAGTCCAAGAGGTAGAAGATGGCCCTTGAGGAGGTGCAGCTTAATTGAGACCCCCCCCAAAGGGGACCAAGGAGCCAACACACTTCCTGGAACCCTGAACAGACCCCACCTTCCCATTCCCCGAATGGAGGGGAGCATACCAGGATTTGAAGTAGCTCATGCCAACCAGGGGCTCGGGTCAAAAACATTCCTCATCCAGATTCTGTGAACAACACTGGAGAATGGGGAAGGACCTATTATAAGTGGTGTAGAGTCTGCAGCCTCACAGAGCTTTAGGTCAATGTAATTTATCCCTTACTGACTATGAAAAGGAGTGATACACCACTGCAGAAATGATTAAGAAGTCCCTGCTAAAGTTACACATACATATGTACGCCTTATGACCCAGAAATCCCACTCCTGTGTGTAGGCCCAGGTGAAAGAGTGTTTGTGGCCCCCCCAAAAAACAACAACAACAACCAGGTACAAGAATAAGCATAGTAGTGTCATTCACAATAGCCTAAAACTTGAAGCAACTCAAAAGTGTACCAACGGTTGAGTAGATTAATAAATTGTGGTATATCTTACAATGGAATATGAAGCAGTATTGGAAAGAAAAAGAACTACTGCTACATGCAGTACCACAGATGACTCTCCTAGACATCATGTTGGAAGAAGAAGCCAGAAGCAGAAGAGTAAATATTCAATGATTCCATTAATATATAGTTCAAAAACAAATAAAACTGATCAACAGTCAGAGACAGAAATCTGAAGGGTGGTAACTTTACCAGGGGGCATGAAAGTTCTGGGTACTGGAAAATTCTATCTCCCAATATGGGTAGTTAAGAATATACAAAATGCTTGCGCTGGTATACTTTAAATATGTGCCTTTTCTATATGTAAGTTATATTTCAATAAAAAGAAAAAAAAGGCAGGGGATGTAAATTAACATAAATACATACAAGAATTATAGGCATGCCTATGAGCACATACAGCTGACTGGGAATCAGATAAGAAAAAGTCTATTAAGTTTTCTAGTGAGTTATAGAGCCTGGGACGAAAAGGTACTGTGGCTATTCAACAAGCAGGGAGAAGGCTGAGAAAGTATCTCCTCCCCCAAGGAGGGCATAGTCCCTAATGCCATTTTTACATGTGGTCAAGGAGGACACTGGTAAAAGAAAACCCTCTGAGAGGGAGAGCCAGAGACCTAGGGAATTACCTCCTAGAAACAGAAGTGAGGCTTACCCAAGAGTCAGCACCTGCACGGATGTTAGGATTGTAGCCGCAGCAGCTGCTATGTGCATCTGGATTCCCCCTTTCTGGAAGGAGGACTGCATGTGGTTATCTCGTTTCTGTTCCACTACTGCCTGTTGCGTGGTGGGGGGTGGAGTAGATAATTTGCTGTGGAGGGGGTGGGTAGATCTGTCTCTAGATCAAGAAAAGCTAGATCTGGAAATGATGTAGAGACTCTCACAAGGTCCTGGACTTTGGGCTTGAGATCATTGCTGGATAGCAACCCTATGAGCTGGGTACTATCATTACTTCCATCTTAAGAATGAAGAGATACCACACCCAATCCATTCATACTGAAGTGTTCTCTTTGCAGGTGTGCTGTCTCTCCTGCTCAAGGTTAGTTTCTGCACTTACCCTCTGGCTCCCATGATCAATACCCTTTCCGCTCCATCTCTATGACATTCCTGCATCAATGGATTTCCTTTTTTTCCCCTGCTTCTTCAAACTCTCTGGCCCTCTCTACAGGCTTGAGAGCTTTGTCTCCATTTTGGTCTATTGCTTTGTTTGACCCCTAAATAGTGATGTTCCCCAACTTCTCCTTTCACCTTGATTTGCACCTTGGTATTTTCAGTATGTCTGAGGGTTTACATTTACTTTCAAAGCTTTAATAACTATATCCTTAGTTGGTCACTCGCAAAGTGAAATCATTAGTAATACTAAAGCAGCTTAGAATGTTGATTTTAAGAAGAGATGGTAAGGAAAACACACACAAAGGCATATATTGCCAAGTTTTATTTTCTCCTTTGGACCAAAACAATTTGCTAACTCAGGCACTCAGTAACAGAATATTTTAATCTTGCATTTATGTCTTTTTTCAAATTTGAAAACAAAGCACACATTAACTCTGGATTTCAGTCTGACATCGTAGGTTGCATAAAATGCTTTTTGAACTGTTCTTGAGGACAGTATGGAAGTCTGCTATTGAGTTGTGTAAAATAAATGAGACACACCTTTCTAAATTATTAAGGTACAGATATGTTTCTCCAAAAAAGAAGAAGGTGGGGGAGAAGGCGGGGAGGAGAAACGGAGGCACAGAGAGGTTTCAGTAACAATGAGCATCACAGAGCAAATGAGTGCTAAGGTACCATTTTATTAGAGCAGTTTGGCTCCAGAGTCATTAGTAGTTACATAGAAACTGGACAATATATCACCCAATGCTGTAAATATTCTACATATGCGGGGACCTTCAAGATGGCGGAGGAGTAAGCCGTGGAGATCACCTTCCTCCCCACAAATACATGAAAAATACATCTACATGTGGAACAACTCCTACAGAACACCTACTTAACACTGGCAGAAGACCTCAGACTTCCCAAAATGCAAGAAACCCCCCACATACCTGGGTAGTGCAAAAGAAAAAACAGAGACCAAAGAATAGGGGCGGGACCTGCACCAGCGGGAGGGAGCTGTGAAGGAGCAAAGGTTCCCACACAATAGGAAGCCCCTTTGCGGGCAGAGAGAGGGGGTGGGTGGGGGGAAAGCTTCAGAGCCACGAAGGAGAGTGCAGCAACAGGGGTGTGGAGGGCAAAGTGGAGAGGTTCCTGCACAGGGGATCGGTGCCGACCAGCACTCACCAGCCCAAGAGGCTTGTCTGCTCACCCACCGGGGCAGGCAGGGCTGGGAGCTGAGGCTCGGGCTTCTGAGGTCGGATCGCAGGGAGAGAACTGGGGCTGGTGGTGTGAACACAGCCTTTAGGGGACTAGTGCGCCACAGCTAGCCGGGAGGGAGTCCGGGAAAAAGTCTGGACCTGCCTAAGAGGCAAGAGACCATTGTTTCCCAGTGCACAAGGAGAGGAGATTAAGAGTGCCGCCTAAACGAGCTCCAGAGATGGGCAGGAGCCACGGCTATCAGCACGGACCCCAGAGACGGGCATGAGACGCTAAAGCTGCTGCTGCCGCCACCAAGAAGCCTGTGTGCGAGCACAGGTCACTCTCCACACCTCCCCTCCCGGGAGCCTGTGCAGCCCGCCACTGCCAGGGTCCCGTGATCCAGGGATAACTTCCCCGGGAGAACCCACGGCGCGCCTCAGGCTGCTGCAACGTCACACTGGCCTGTGCGGCCACAGGCTCACCCCGCACTCTGTACCTCTTCCTCCCCCTGGCCTGAGTGAGCCAGAGCCCCCGAATCAGCTGCTCCTTTAACCCCGTCCTGTCTGGACAGGGAACAGACGCCCTAAGGCAACCTTTACGCAGAGGAGGGGCCAAATAAAAAGCTGAACCCCAGGAGCTGTGCAAACAAAGAAGAAAAAGGGAAATCTCTCCCAGCAGCCTCAGGAGCAGTGGATTAAATCTCCATAATCAACTTGATGTACCCTACAACTCTGGAATACTGGAGTAGACAAGGAATCATCCCCAAATTGAAGTGGTAGACTTTGGTTGCAACTGCAGACTTGCGGTTTGATTTCTGCATCTAATTTATTTCTGGTTTTATGTTTATCTTAGTTTAGTATTTAGAGCATATTATCATTGGTAGATTTGTTTATTGATTTGGTGGCTCTCTTCCTTTTTTTCTCTTTATACCTATATATTTTGTTCCTTTTTCTCTTTTTGTGAGTGTGTATGTGTATGCTTCTTTGTCTGATTTTGTCTGTATAGCTTAGCTTTTGCCATTTGTCCTAGGGTTCTGCTGTCCATTTTTTGTTTTTTTGTTTTACTACAGTTTTTATGCTTGTTATCATTGGTGGATTTGTTTTTGGTTTGGTTGCTCTCTTCTTTCTTTCTCTCTTTAGTTTTTTTCAATAATTTTTAATTTTTTAATTTTAAATATTTTTTTTCTATTTTAACAACTTTATTTTATTTTATTTATTTTCTAACTTTCTTTCTTTTTTTTCCTCCCTTACCTTATGAGGCATGTGGCTGACAGGGTCTTCGTACTCCAGCCAGGTGTCAGGCCTGAGCCTCTAAGGTGGGAGAGCCGAGTTCAGAACATTGGTCCATCAGAGACTTCCCGGCCCCATGTAATATCAAACAGCGAAAGCTCTCCCAGAGATCTCTATCTCAACGTTAAGACCCAGCTAAACTCAACAACCAGCAAACTACAGTGCTGAACACCCTATGCCAAATAATTAGCAAGACAGGAATTCACCACCACCCATTAGCAAAGAGGCTGCCTAAAATCATACTAAGTTCACAGACACCCCAAAACACACTACCGGACGCAGTCCTGCCCACCAGAAAGACAAGATCCAGCCTTATCCACCAGACCACAGGCACCAGTCCCCTCCACCAGGAAGCCTACACAACCCACTGAATCAACCTTACCCACTGGGAGCAGATACCAAAAACAATGGGAACTACAAACATGCAGTCTGCAAAAAGGAGACCCAAAGCACAGTAATTTAAGCAAAATGAGAACACAGAGAAATACACAGTGGATAAAGGAGTAAGGTAAAAACCCACCAGACCAAACAAATGAAGAGGAAAAAGGCAGTCTACCTGAAAAAGAATTAGGAGTAATGATAGTAAAGATGATCCAAAATCTTGTTAAAAGAATGGAGAAAATACAAGAAACGTTTAACAAGGACCAAGAAGAACTAAAGACCAAACAAGCAATGATGAACAACACAATAAATGAAATTAAAAATTCTCTAGAAGTAATCAATAGCAGAATAACAGAGGCAGAAGAATGGATAAGCGACCTGGAAGATAAAATAGTGGAAATAACTACCACAGAGCAGAATAAAGAAAAAAGAATGAAAAAAATTGAGGGCAGTCTTAGAGACCTCTGGGACAACTTTAAATACACCAATATTTGAATTATAGGGATCCCACAAGAAGATGAGAAAAAGAAGGGGACTGAGAAAATATTTGAAGAGATTATAGTTGAAAACTTCCTTCATAAGGGAAAGGAAATGGTCAATCAAGTCCAGGAAGTGCAGAGAGTACCATACAGGATAAATCAAAGGAGAAACACGCCAAGACACATATTAATCAAACTATCAAAAATTAAATACAAAGAACAAATATTAAAAGCAGCAAGGGAAGGGCAACAAATAAGGTACGAGGGAATCCCCAAAAGGTTAACAGCTGATCTTTCAGCAGAAACTCTGCAAGCCAGAAGGGAGTGGCAGGACATAATTAAGTGATGAAAGGGAAAAACCTACTACCAAGATTACACTACCCAGCAAGGATCTCATTCTGATTCTATGGAGAACTTAAAAACTTTACAGACAAGGAAAAGCTAAGAGAATTCAGCACCACCAAATCAGCTTTAAAACAAATGCTAAAGGAACTTCTCTAGGCAGGAAACACAAGAGAAGGAAAAGACCTACAATAACAAACCCAAAACAATTGAGAAAATGGTAATAGGAACATACATATTGATAATTACCTTAAATGTAAATGGATTAAAAGACATAGAGGGGCTGAATGCATACAAAAACAAGACTCATATATATGTTGTCTACAAGAGACCCACTTCAGACCTAGGGACACATACAGACTGAAAGTGAGGGGATGGAAAAAGATATTCCATGCAATTGGAAATCAAAAGAAAGCTGGAGTAGCAGTTCTCATATCAGACAAAACAGACTTTAAAATAAAGACTATTACAAGAGACAAAGAAGGACACAACATAATGATCAAGGGATCAATCCAAGAAGAAGATATAACAATTGTAAATATATATGCACCCAACATAGGAGCACCTCAATACATAAGGCAAATGCTAGCAGCCATATAAGGGGAAATCGACAGTAACACAATCATAGTAGGGGACTTTAACACCCCACTTTCACCAGTGGACAGATCATCCAAAATGAAAATAAATAAGGAAACACAAGCTTTAAATGACACATTAAACAAGATGGACTTAATTGATATTTATAGGACATTCCATCCAAAAACAACAGAATACACTTTCTCTCAAGTGCTCATTGGACATTCTACTGGTTAGATCATATCTTGGGTCACAAATCAAGACTTGGTGAATTTAAGAAAATTGAAGTGGTATCAAGTATCTGTTCTGACCACAATGCTAAGAGACTAGATATCAATTAGAGGAAAAAAACTGTAAATAATACAAACACATGGAGGCTAAACAATACACTACTAAATAACCAAGAGATCACTGAAGAAATCAAAGAGGAAATCAAAACATACCTAAAAACATATGACAGTGAAAACACAACAGCCAAAAACCTATGGGATGCAGCAAAAACAGTTCTAAGAGGAAAGGTTATAGCAATAAAATCCTACCTCGAGAAACAAGAAACATCTCAAATAAACAGCCTAACATTACACCTAAAGCAATTAGAGAAAAAGTACAAAAAAACCCCCAAAGTTAGCATAAGGAAAGAAATTATAAAGATCAGATGGGAAACAAATGAAAAAGAAATGAAGGAAACAATAGCAAACATCAATAAAACTAAAAGATGGTTCTTTCAGAAGATAAACAAAATTGATAAACCATTAGCCAGAGTCATCAAGAAAAAAAGAGAAAAGACTCAAATCAATAGAATTAGAAATAAAAAAGGAGAAGTAACAATTGACACTGCAGAGATACAAAGGATCATGAGAGATTACTACAAGCAACTATATGCCAGTAAAATGGACAACCGGGAAGAAATGGACAAATTCTTAGAAAAGCACAATGTTCCAAGACTGAACCAGGAAGAAATAGAAAATATAAAGAGACCAATCACAATCACTGAAATTGAAACTGTGATTAAACATTTTCCAACAAACAAAAACCCAGGACCAGATGGCTTCACAGGCAAATTCTCTCAAACTTTTAGAGAAGAGCTAAAACCTATCCTTCTCAGACTCTTCCAAAATATAGCAGAGGGAGGAACACTTCCAAACTTATTCTACGAGACCACCCTCACCTTGATACCGAAACCAGACAAAGATGTCATAAAAAAAAAAGAAAACTACAGGCCAATATCACTGATGAATATACACGCAAAAATCCTCAACAAAATATTAGCAAACAGAATCCAACAGCACATTAAAAGGATCATACACCATGATCAAGTGGGGTTTATCCCAGGAATGCAAGGAGTATTCAATATACACAAATCAATCAATGTGATAAACCCTATTAGCAAATTGAAGGAGAAAATCCATATGATCATCTCAGTCGATGCAGAAAAAGCTTTCAACAAAATTCAACACCCATTTATGATTAAAAAACCCTCCAGATAGTAGGCATTGAGGGAACCTACCTCAACGTAATAAAAGCCATATATGACAAACCCACAGCCAACATCGTTCTCAATGGTGAAAAATTGAAAGCATTTCCTCTAAGAACAGGAAAAAGATAAGGTTGCCCACTCTCACCACTATTATTCAACATAGTTTTGGAAGTTTTAGACACAGCAATCAGAGAAGAAAAGGAAATAAAAGGAATACAAATCGGAAAAGAAGAATTGAAAGTGTCACTGTTTGTAGATGACATGATACTGTACATACAGAATCCTAAAGATGCTACCAGAAAACTACTAGTGCTAATCAATGAATTTGGTAAAGTGGCAGGATACAAAATTAATGCACAGAAATCTCTTGCATTCCTATACACTAAAGATGAAAAAACTGAAAGAGAAATTAAGGAAACACTCCCATTTACCATTGCAAGAAAAAGAATAAAATACCTAGGAATAAACCTACCTAAAGAGACAAAAGACCTGTATGCAGAAAACTGTAAGACACTGATGAAAGAAATTAAAGATGATACAAACAGGTGGAGAGATATACCATGTACTTGGATTGGAAGAATCAACACTGTGAAAAACAAACATACTACACAAAGCAATCTACAGAGTCAATACAATCCCTATCAAACTACCAAAGGCATTTTTCACAGACCTAGAACAAAAAATTTCACAATTTGTATGGAAACACAAAAGACCCCGAATAGCCAAGTCAATCTTGAGAAAGAAAAACGGAGCTGGAGGAATCAGGGTCCTGGACTTCAGACTATACTACAAAGCTACAGTAATCAAGACAGTATGGCAGTGGCACAAAAACAGAAATATAGATCAATGGAACAAGATAGAAAGCCCAGAGATAAACCCATGCACATATGGTCACCTTATCTTTGATAAAGGAGGCAAGAATGTACAATAGAGAAAAGACAGCCTCTTCAGTAAGTGGTGCTGGAAAACTGGACAGCTACATGTAAAAGAATGAAATTAGAACACTCCCTAACACCATACACAAAAATAAAAATAATCAAAATGGATTAAAGACCTAAATATAAGTCCAGATACTATAAAACTCTTAGAGGAAAACAGAGGCAGAACACCCCATGACATAAATCACAGCAAGATCCTTTTTGACCCACCTCATAGAGAAATGGAAATTAAAAACAAGAGTAAACAAATGGGACTTAATGAAACTTAAAACTTTTGCACAGCAAAGGAAATCATAAACAAGATGAAAAGACAACCCTCAGAATGGGAGAAAATATTTGCAAATGAAGCAACTGACAAAGGATTCATCTCCAAAATATACAAGTAGCTCATGCAGCTCAATATCAAAAAAACAAACAACCCAATCCAAAAATGGGCAGAAGACCTAAACAGACATTTCTCCAAAGGAGATACAGATTGCCAACAAACACATGAAAGAATGCTCAACATCACTAATCATTAGAGAACTGAAAATCAAAACTACAATGAGGTATCACCTCACACCAGTTAGAATGGCCATCATAAAAAAAACTACAAACAATAAATGCTGGAGAGAGTGTGGAGAAAAGGGAACCCTCTTGCACTATTGGTGGGAATGTAAGTTGGTGCAGCCACTATGGAGAACAGTATGGAGGTTCCTTAAAAAAATAAAAATAGAACTGCCATACGACCCAGCAATCCCACTACTGGACATATACCCTGAGAAAACCATAATTCAAAAAGACACATGCACCCCAATGTTCATTGCAGCTCTATTTACAATAGCTAGGACATGGAAGCAACCTAAGTGTCCATCAACAGACGAATGGACAAAGAAGATGTGGCACACATAGACAATGGAATATTTCTCAGCCATAAAAAGAAACAAAACTGAGATTTTTGTAGTAAGGTGGATGGACCTAGCGTCTGTTATACAAAGTGAAGTAAGTCAGAAAAAAAAACCAAATACCATATGCTAACACATATATATGGAATCTTAAAAAAAAAAAAAAAAAAAACTTCTGAAGAACCTATGGGCAGGACAGGAATAAAGACTTAGACGTTGAGAATAGACTTGAGGACACGAGGAGGGGGAAGGGTAAGCTGGGATGAAGTGAGAGAGTAGCCGTGACATATATACACTACCAAATGTAAAATAGATAGCTAGTGGGATGCAGCTGCATAGCACAGTAAGATCAGCTCAGTGCTTTGTGACCATCTAGAGGGGTGGGATAGGGAGGGTGGGAGGGAGATGCAAGAGGGAGGAGATTTGGGGATATACGTATATGTATAGCTGATTCAGTTTGTTATACAGCAGAAACTAACACACCATTGTAAAGAAATTATACTCCAATAAAGATGTTTAAAAATAAATAAATATTCTACATATTACGTAGCCTATGTGACCAGTAAATCTGTAATAACTCTGTTGTGTGAAAGTAAATTATTGTGTTCTTTAGAGGCTTAAAAGATTTCTAGAAATACTTTAGAGAGCTGAGAGGAGCACTGAGGAAATGGTCACAGAAAGCATTGCCCCCACCAAGATTAAAAATGGCTCAGGAATCAAATTATAGGAAGGGAGCCAGATGCTCTGGGAGGATCAGGACCCGAAGGTGTATCACTGATCTTTATTACAATCATTGACTTCTACCTCAGCATGTCTGTGCAAGGTGAGGTGAGCACAGCTCTGTCCTCCAGCACATCTCTCACTTTCTCTAAGTAAACAGAAAACCATCTTCAAAAGGGCACCCCCATAGCAACAGGAGCAGAAGGTACTGCATGGAAGCAAAACAAGCACGTGTACTTCCACTGAGACACTTAGCAATGCTGCTTTTGACAACTGAGTCCCCAAGTCCCTTAAGAGATCACAGGGGTCGTGCCTCAAAATGCCAGATCACTTATTGACACTATAGAGCCTCAAGACTTCATCCTACTTAAATAACCTTGGGATTTCCAGAGTTAATGCAAGATGATGAGCTCTAATTCAGCTAGACGTGCAACCTTTCCTTGGACATCTTCTGCTTGCTCCAGATATTGACCTTTGTGGCTCTCCATACTTGGAGAACAGCAATTTCCTTTTCATCTTTTTCCCACCCTTAGAACTACATGAGAGGAAAGACTTTGCCAGAAACCTCTCTCCAAAGAACATGAAGGGGAAACAGATTCCTCAACAGGAGGACACAACACCTGTCTTTCCCATGGAGACAGGTGGATGCTCCTGGGGGATCAACAAGTCACTGGCAGGGGGCCCTCTGCACTTCTTTTCACAGGCAACCGTGGTCAGGCACTTTTGTGGCAAGCTGCCAGCTCACGGCTCTAATTAATTAACACACTCTTCTTGCCAGGGATATTGGCCATTTTGACACCTCAGTTGGAGACTGGAGCTCATGAAGGTTCAGCTTTGGAAGAGCAGCTCTGCTTTTATCACTTTTGATCTCCCCAGTGGGAAAAGCCAAGTGTCTGGAGTTGCAATAATCATGTTTAGTGTCAGTTTCCATTGCCAAAAAACAGTACACTCCTTTCTTTACCCTTCCCTTGGGGAAAACTCCCACTGAGTCATTTACTAGGTTCTCTGCTTATCTTACAATTCCACATCAGCAGCACCATTTTTTTTGCAACATATCCAGGCAGTCTCACAAGCCTTTATGGTCTGTGGTTTTAAAGATCATTAAATTTAGGCTCAACCCCAGAGCAAGACAGAGTGCATGATCTCCCAAGACAATATTTAAAGAGCTATCCACTTTAAACTGGATAATTATCCCGCTCATTTCATGGCGCAGGAAAGTCTTTGAGAAGACCATCCTCCAGCCCCTGACCCAGGACATGACTCAGCAGTCTCTGCCTTGACAAAAGGAGGAGCTATACTAGAGATGATTTCTGATCGCTTCCAGTTCTAAAACTCTATGGCCATTACTTGCTATGACTAAGGATAGTGGTGGTGGTAATAATAGTCCCAGTAATTCATTTAACATGTATTTTTGAGGAGCTATTATGTTCAAGTCTCAGTTCATATCCATGAATAAAGCAGATCCAAATATCCCTGTCATCTTGTAATTTATTCTATTATCAGGAGACAGGTAATAAACAATACAGGAAAAATGAATTACATAGTATCTTAGAATGTGAAGTGAAAACATAGGTGACTTGGAAATTCTTGGGGCAGGAGCAGGTTGCAATTTTGAATAGGGTGGTCACTGAGAAGATGCTGATAGGCTGATACAGCTGAATCATTGTTGAACACGGGGGAGGAGCGGAGTCCATCCACCCTCCCTCTCCTCCTCTCCCCTTCCTCTCACTGCCCAGCAAAGAAAGAGCTCTTAGCATTCATTTGCAATATTCGGTTCTGGATTCCATGCACTCTCCTTTCAGCTCTTATTGGTTGGTTTGGGTTTTTATTGTTGCATTTTCCCATCCCTACTCTCCTGAGAGGCAGTATGGTGTAGGGTTAAGAGCACAGACTCTGGAGACCAGTGTCTGTGACGAGTACCGGCTGCACCACCCATGAGTTTTACAACTTTGCCCAAGTCACTCACCTTCTCTGTGCCTCACTTGTCTCACATATAAAATGAGATAAATAATGGTATCAACAAATAATAATTTTTAAACTATTTATTTTATTTATTATCATTTATTTTTGGCTGGATTGGGTATTTGTTGCTGTGCACGGGCTTTCTCTAGTTGTGGCGAGCCAGGGGCTACTCTATGTTGCGGTGCACGGGCTTCTCATTGCTTTGGCTTCTCTTGTTGCAGAACACGGGCTCTAGGAGTGCAGGCTTCGGTAGTTTTGGCATGCAGGCTCAGTAGTTGTGGCTCACAGGCTCTAGAGCACAGGCTCAGTAGTTGTGGCGCACGGGCTTAGTTGCTCCGTGGCATGTGGGGATCTTCCCGGACCAGGGCTCGAACCCGTGTCCCCTGCATTGGCAGGCGGATTCTTAACCACTGCACCACCAGGGAAGCCCAATAATGGTATCAATTTATAGAATTGATGTAAGGATTGAATAGGTGGATCCACATAAAATTCTTAGAGCAGTGTCTCAGGGCTGGTTCTGGTCCTCACAATGCAGCCACCATACTGGCTCCCTATCTGAGCACTCTGCTCTCATCATTACCACAGCTGTCTTATTTAGTGGTTGGCTTGAGCAGCGACTTTGGAAGATTATAGCTATCCTCTAAGTGTGGAATTAAAATAATTAAGAAAAACAATCAACATGGGGGGAGGGGGGAGGGATTATTTGGGCTGTACAGATCATTTATGAAAACAAAGGCAAAGCACAGAGCTAAGCCGCTAAATCAGAGGTTAAAATTAGCTTGATTGCAGAGTGACTTGGTCCTATTTTGAGCAACAATAGGGAGAATGATCACTCTTAATTGAGGCAAATTAAGTATTCTGACTACTCCACTTTTCTAAAAAGGGTTGTAAACCAGTGTAGAGATCCAATTTACACAAACTCTGCTCCATTCTTCTTACTGATTCATCTTTCTTTTTTTCTGCTTCTTTTCACATCCAGCACACTGTGCTGTAGACTCAGAAAACAAGGTAAATATCTCTATGAAAGCTCATCTCTCAGAGCATATTATGTAAAACTAAATGTGTATATGTGTGTGTAAGCACACAGTCCTGTTTAAATAACTATAGTCCAATCCTGATTATGTAAGAGTCTGGAAAATCCAAAAACAAAATGGGTAAAAAGAAGGAAGAGAGAAAAGTGTCATAGTGCCCTTGAGACTCAGCAATACAGCAGCCCAAAAGGAAACTCTCTAGAATGAAAAGGGAAACACAATTTACAGCCAAAATCTCACCTTAATATCTTTAGTACTTGATAAAGAAACTAGTGAAATCAAGCTAGTGATGATAGAGCTGAACAGTGTAGGTTTTTTTGACATTTTCCCTCCCCACAAAAAAATGCATATATATATATATATATATATATATATATATATATATACACACTCACACACATACATATAAAAGAATGCATATATATATACACACACAGATACATATAAAACAATGCATATATATATACACACATATACAAAACAATGCATATATATATATACACACACACATACATATAAAACAATGCATATATATATATACATACACACACAAAACTGCATATATATATACACACATGTACATAGAAAACAATGTATATATATACACACATACATATAAAACAATGCACATATGTATACACACACATACATATAAAACAATGCATATATATATATACTCACACACATACATATAAACAATGCATATATATATATACACACACATATAAAACAGTGCATATATATATATACACACATACATATAAAACAATGCATATATATATATATACACACACATACATATAAAACAATTCTTAAATGCCCTTTTGCATGTATAATTTGCAAGATTAGTCAACATCCCTTTATTTCTGCCACCCCATTAAACGAATTGGAATTGCTATGACAAAAATTCAGTTTTTTTTGGAAGCTCGAAATAGTTTTTTTCAGGTGTAGGTGTGTGTGGTAGGGAGGGTGCTGCTAGTTATTACTGTTTCAAATATATCCTAAAATGTATATAACATGAGTAGTTATGCATGAACCACAGACACTGAAGGTCATATTCTTGAAACTTGTTCAAATGCAGATACAGAGGGATAATTACAGCTCAAAAGGGATTAGACCAACATAATTCATAACATTTGCCCTTAACTACCTTCCTTCCTATTAGCAGTGTTACTGTTGCAGACAATGACTATATTATACAATCTATGGGTCTAAATGTGCTGTTTATTCTGAAATGATGGTGACAATTACAGCAGCTGCTGGGAGAGAATAATGCGTGTGCTCTGGAGTCATCGGTGCTGTCCTTAGCAGTAAAGCCTCAATTCATGAAAATGCCCACACTCCAAAAGTCATAAGGTAATGCTACTGATGGGATTCTGTTTTAAAATTTAAAAAAATAATAGTTATTAAACTGTAAACTTATCAGTACATTTTATTTGCTGTAAATTATACCTCATCCAAAAAATGATTATAATTTATTCTTTGATTCTTGCTTAAGGTAGGACATAAACAAAAACAGGCAATGAATTTCATCTGGTCCTAGAACTATTTTCCACAACCAATTTAAATCCCAAACCAAGTGAACTATGACTACTTGGTTTGACCCTGGGAATGTGTCTTTACTTTGCAAATTTCAAGATCATAAGGTCAAGAACAAAAAATTCCTAGGCTAGGGATATAAAATGTTAATATTATGGAGGAATCACCAATGTTCACTCTTTTCAATTATCTCCATGGATACTACACTGAAAGCAAGGAAGTCCAACATTTCCACAGCACTTTTTCGTAGTCACCAACCCAAACCCTTTCAATGAAGAGAAAAGCCACAAGCCCATCTACAAAGAGGAGATTCTTCCTCTTCCTTTCTTTTCCATTTCAAGCCTTCTCCTGGAGGCTTTGGGAAGAATAATACCAAGCCAAGCTTATGAATTAACAAGCATTATTAAATGTCTACTATGTGCTCAAAATTGTGTCAGGCTGGGCTTCCCTGGTGGCGCAGTGGTTGAGAGTCCGCCTGCCAATGCAGGGGACACGGGTTCATGCCCCGGTCCGGGAAGATCCCACATGCCAAGAAGCGGCTGGGCCCGTGAGCCATGGCCGCTGAGCCTGCGCGTCCGGAGCCTGTGCTCCGCAACGGGAGAGGCCAGAGCAGTGGGAGGCCCACGTACCGCAAAAAAACAAACAAAAAAATTGTCAGGTGCTAGAGATACAGAAAAGTATATTCACTGTACAATTAAGAAGGCTTTATCTTTCATTTATTAAGAAGTTATTTGCTTCTACAGAGCTGGAACTCATAACAGTATTGAACTTGAGTGCATTCTAATTAAGAATTAGAGTAAATAAGAATTAGAGGCCCATATGAGGGTATTTCTCCAATATAATTACTATTTACATTTTTTCCAAATGCTGACGTTAGCCCAAGTCTATTGATGTACTTTCCTTAATATTGTTGGTCTTTTAGAGCAAAAAGATAAAGTGGAATTCAAAATACCAAAGCTCAAATTATTCTCTGCAAGCACAGGGATGGAATAATAATGAACATCTCTTACTGAGCCACTGTTCTAAGAATTTTATGTGGATCCACCTATTCAATCCTTACCTCAATTCCATAGGTTGATACCATTATTTGCCTCATTTTATACATGACACAAGTGAGGCACAGAGAGGCTGAGTGACTTGGGCAAAGTTGTAGAGCTCATGGGTGGTGGAGCTGGGACTCCAGTCACAGACACTGGTCTCCAGAGTCTGTGCTCTTAAGCCTGCACCATACTGCCTCTCAGGAGAGTAGGATGGGAAAATGCAACAGTAAGAACCAAAACCAACCAATAAGAGTTGAAAGGAGAATCCAGAATCAGCCATCCTTATCCCAAATATTGCAAATGAACACTGAGCCCAGTCTCTGCTGGGGGAGTGAGAGGAGAAGTGAGAGGAAGGTGTGGAGGGGCTGTCTGTGTAAAGCAATGCAACTTTCCTTCCTATAAATTGATGGCCTGTGTTGGCACATACGATAAAAAGGATAGAACTTTGCAAATATGAATGTGTCATCCTTTATCCAGCAGAGAGCCCTACGGCAAGTCAGCAAAATAGCGCTCTGCCAAAAACGAACCTTCATAGCTTCCAAAACAACTATTTAGAAAGTAAACAGCATTTAAGTGTACTTGAAATGATACCCTTCACTGTGACTGCTCCAGGACATGGGATGCTGTCTTTCTCAGGGGGAATTGAAAATTTTCCTCAATGCTGACGGGGTTGATTTGGTCTTTGTGCCCTTTCTGAGGGCATGGGAAGAAGCAACCATGACCTACCAGCCTGGAAATTCTGCCAAGAGGCCAAGAGTCATGGGAATCTGCCCAGCCGGCTGTGGAGGTCAGCGAACGCCGTCTAGACATTAAGTCTTGATCTTTAAAAGAGGAAGCCAGATATAATATAGTCTCAAAGGCTGAGGAACCAACTGTAAGTAAACATCTTAACCACTGATATTACAATCTTGGGCTGTGTTTACACAGAAACCCATTCATCAACATGGATGAAAAACTTCCAAAAGCCCATTACAGTGTCTATTTTAATCACCTCTTCCTGAAGGAAAATGACCTTGCCTATGTGAGTAAAGCACAGCCTATGTCTATTAAAAATTAAAACATCAACAAGTGGGCTAAGCAGTTACATAAGCACGTGTTCTGCATACTCATACATCATTGGTAACAGTGGAGAGACCGAGTCAAAGCAAACGGTCAGATGGAAGAGAAGCACGGTCAACACAGTCACAAATACTCCCATAAATTACCACCATCAACAGAAGGATTTCCTTTAGGTTCACACATATTCCCCAAACCAATACCTTTTAACATGATAGGGATACATTTCCTAAATGTACTATTTTTTTAAAGGTTGTCACTTATATGGGTTAAGATATCAGAAGTCCAAGGAGAGAGGACAGAGAGAGACATACAGAGAGAGAAATGGAGCCCACCACACACACACACACACACACACACACACACGGTACAATAAACCATCAAATGACAGCTGAATTTTTAAAATAAACTCTCCAACCTGAGAAACCTATTTATATGACTACTATTATATGGTTGGGAGTCTAAGTTATCATATGTAGATGGAATTTACAGCAGGATAAGGTAGGGCATTTTGATGTCAAACTGGAAAACCACTGCTTTTCATTTCCCAGTAATTTGTGAAATGGAAATTTCTAACCTTTGACCCATCTCTGGGATTCATCTTATCCCTGACCTTCACCCCATCCATCACCCTTACCTATCTGTCACCCCTTGCCTATCTCTGACCTGTGCCCCAGGGGTGGGGGGCAGGGTCAGAGTGAGGAGCCTTGGAGAAGGGGTAAGGATATCTGTTTTACATATAACTTCCAATTAAAATGCTGGAAGTTCAATAGTGCTAGGTCAGAATGTCCCCACACAAAACCTGCCGAGTCAAACACATCTGGGTCCAAGTATCTTGCACTGAGAGATGGAAAAGAATCAAGACACAAAAATATAAATATCCATGAACATAAAACAGGTGGCAGGAGACATCATGAAGCACGCTTGAGGATCATTCCCTGTAGCTCGCCCACCCGATACATACCCTCCATGTGTCAACTCTAGTTAAAAACTGTGGGGTGAAGTGGTTTTAGAGAGAGAAAATCAGAAGATCTGAATTAGGCCTTTCCTCTAAGAGTCTGCCTTGAGTTTAATATGTGCCCTAGAGCAAGTCATCTCATGTCTTGGCATATTCGTTTTTCCTCTATAACATGTTAGCAATAACAACTGCTTTGCAATAGGAGGTACTCAATAAATACTTATGAATGAATGAATGAATTTATGTATATTACCTAGATGTTTTTAGGTTTTCCAAATTACGGAGTGAATTGGTCTTTGGCTGAATATAAGAATAGGGTTCTTGCAGCTGTATAAGGTAGGAAGTAAGCCTTAGAATATTAGCTATCTTTGGCTAAGCTAAACATTTCAATCCCCACCAGCTAGCCATTAACAACTTATTTTAATGTAGAAATTACCTTTATAGTGAACACTGAATATAAAATATTCTTTTCTCAACTCCTATGAAAAAAAACAAACACTTTCTAGAACAAAATGGCCCCATAATAATATTATGCTAAGGGACAACCATGTATGTAGCAAATCCAGGCATTAAATAGACCTTTATTGAGATCTTACTACCTGTGGGGTATTTTTTATTATTCCTAACAGAATCAGTCATGGTTCCTCCCCTCTAAGAGCTGATAGTTTAGGGGGAAGCTGGACCCATAAATAAGGATTTAGAATCCAATAGCAGAGGAGGTGACAAACATTAAAAGCAATGACTCTGAGGTCAGAGAGCCTGGATTCACATCCTGACTGCAACAACTTCTACTGGAGTTCCCTCCAGCAAGTTCTTCACCTGTCAATGGCAGTAATAGTATTACCTACCTGTGAGGGCCTTTATAAAAATCAAATGAGATAATCCATGCAAAGCACTTCTCACAGGGCTGCGAACACGGTAAACATCTGACATGTTGTGTGGTTGTTAGGTTATACTTGGAGTCGGTACAAAATGTTATGAACCCAGCAAGGAGGTAGAACCACTCATCTTTCCTGGAGAAACCAAGAAAGTCTTTTAAAAATGCTTGAAAAGAAAGTGACAAAGGGAGGGGTCCCTCCACAGAAGAGTAAGTTTTCCAAGCATATGAGAGGGCAGAAAGGCATTCTAGCAGTCTGCTCCAGGCCTCCAGACCCCAGCACCTAGAAAAACATCAGGGGATGCAGCTAAAGATAACGGGAATGACTGACCAAGTGATGCAGAGTTTGGGGGCTATTTTGAAGAAAAACGGAAATCCCTTAGATGTTTTTAAGTAAGGGTTTGACACACATGGCTGTGTTTTTGCTCATCTTCTGGAAAATAACCCTGGCAGTGTTTCGGAAAATGGAGTGGAGAAGGGAAAACTTGGTGTAAGGAAAGAGCGAGCAGGGAGTTGCTACAACCTTATGAGGAAGAAAGGAAAGAGATGATGGAGAGATTCTAGAAACATTTCAAGATGGAGTTGATGGGATTTGACAGTTAGTTGGATGTGGGAAGGAAAGGGAAGAGAGGAGTCCTGGATGACACCAAGGTTTCTAGCTTGGAATGGTGAGAAGTGGTGAATATAAGAGAAGAAAAAGAAAGGTCAGGATGGGAGAGAATATGTGGACAAGATCTGCTTATTAGTTAGTCAGCAACACAGATCTAGGCCTAATAAGAGATCATGAATACTTGGGACAGATTTGAGAGTGATTTTCTTAAAAAAAAAAAAAAACCTTATTTGTACAGACAAGATTGCCTGGAGATTGCTGATCATGTGAATGTCAATATCTAAGCAAAATATGAGGGGGAATATCTGCAGATTCCATCCTGTTGAAATAGTATAGCTGTGCAGACTCAAAGCCAGTTGAATAATCATCCCACCTCCCCACACAAAAACAGAAAATAAAGTAGATGAATTGACCAGAGTCATGTAGGGGCATGTCCCCATTTTGGCTCCCTGCTTCCATAATTCTTACCTACATGAGTTCTATCCTTTCTTCCTTCCCTCCTGTTAGAGAGCAAGACGTGTCCCTCCATCAGTCTAAGGTTAACTCTGTGCTTTAGCATTCAAAGACTTCAATCTTCTCAAAAACCTCACTCAACAGATTTCCCCCTCTCTTTGCTAAGAACCTTACTCCTTACCTTTCCATTGTCTTCTTTCTAACAGCATTTAAACACGCTCTCTCAAATCTATCCTAAGGGACCCTCCCTCAACCCTATAGCCCCCTTCCAACTTCTCATCCCTCTCCTTCCTTTTGCAACAAATTCCTTTAAAGAAGACTCTATGTTACCATTTTATTTCCTTCTTCACTCAATCCTAAATCTACTGCAATCTGGCTTCTACACCCATCACTTTGCTCTCGCTAAAACCAACACGACCTATGATATTGATAAACCTAATGGATGCTTTTCAGTCCTTATTTTACTTAACCTTTCAGCAACAGGTTTTTTTTTTCCTGCAACAATTTTGATATTAACTACTGTCATTTTTTTTTTTTTTTTTTTTTTTTTTTTTTTTTTTTTCGGTATGCGGGCCTCTCACCGCTGTGGCCTCTCCCGTTGCGGAGCACAGGCTCCGGACACGCAGGCCCAGCGGCCACGGCTCACGGGCCCAGCCGCTCCGCGGCACGCGGGATCCCCCCGGACCAGGGCACGAACCCGTGTCTCCTGCATCGGCAGGCGGACTCTCAACCACTGCGCCACCAGGGAAGCCCAACTACTGTCATTTTTAATGACAACTTTTTAAAATTTATTTGACTTCTGTGACATCACATTCTTCTGGTTTCTTTCAATCTCCATGGCTCTGTCTTAGTTCCTTTCACAGGTCCGTAGTCTTCATTCAGCCCTTATATATCAATGCTTCTCAAGAGTCTTGTAAACCCTCCTCCTTCTCACTCTCTACACCCTCCCTGGGCAATCTAATCATTCCCACTCTTTCAATCATTCTCTACATGCATATTCCTCCCATATTCATATCTCCATCCCAGAAAGCTTTCCTGATTTATAAATCTACATGCCCAGATGCCTGCTGGCCATCCTTACTAGGACAGCTCTCAAACTTGACATATACCAATCTGAACTCATTTGACATATACCAATCAATACTCATCTGAACTCATCTGAACTCTACCAACTTCCTCCCTAACCCTGTTCCTGTCTTAGAAAATAGCACCACAGTTCTGCCCATTGCCCATGTCAGAAATCAGGGAATCATCCTTAGGTACTTCGTCTCCCATGTATCCAAACTATTATTATATGCTGTTGACTTTATCACCCAAATATCTCTTGATTCCTCACTGCCATTTTTCTGATTCTGGCCACTACCATCTTGCCTAGATTATAGCCTCTCACCTAGACTTCATAACTAAAATTTTGCTTCTTCTGTGTTCAGTAGCCAAGTGATCTCAAAATAAAAATCATATCACATCATACATACTTACCCTCCCAAGTTCAAAGTCCCTTAAAAATATCTTGTTACCGTCACAATAAATCTAAACTCTTCCTATGGTTTTACAAGGCCCTTCAGGACCAGGCTGCCTTTTATCTCCCTCTTCCTATCCTCGATTTCAAGTTGTAATTTCCAGACACTCCGAACATTTTATAATTCTCTACCTCTCACTTTCAGACTTTCACACTTGCTGTTTTTCTGCCTCTATCTTGTCTTAACACAGCCAAATCCCATTCATTTACTGTGTGTGAAAGTCACTTCTTCAGGAAAGTTTTCCCTGACCCTGATTAGGTTAGCTTCTCCTGGTATATGATCTCTAACCTCCCAACTTTAAAAAAATCATATAATCCATCACAATTTTGCTATCACAATATATTATCCATGACAATTTTACTTATTTAATGACCATCTACTAGATCTATGAGGGTGAAGATCAGATGTGACTTGTTTACCACATATTCCAGTTCATGTCCCATAGCAGATGCTCAGTGAACCCTTATTCACTGGATGAATGGACAACATGGATGAATGGATGAATGAAAGTGAAATCATAGAGACCAACTACGCTACTCTAATTTGTACATGACGTAGAACTGGGAGAGGTAGTAAAAAGTTGGATAACAGGCCAGGGTTTATAAATTATCTTAATTTTTTAAAATTGTTTTTTTTAATTTATTTAATTTATTTATTTTTGGCTGCATTGGGCCTTCGTTGCTGTGCGCAGGCTTTCTCTAGTTGCAGCGAGCAGGGGCTACTCTTCACTGTGGTGCACGGGCTTCTCACTGCAGTGGCTTCTCTTGTTATGGAGCATGGGCTCTAGGGCCATGGGCTTCAGTAGTTGTGGTGTGCAGGCTCAGTAGTTGTGGTGCACAGGCTTAGTTGCTCCACAGCATGTGGGATCTTCCTGGACCAGGGCTCAAACCTGTGTCCCCTGCATTATCAGGTGGATTCTTAACCACTGGGCCACCAGGGAAGCCCTAAATTATCTTAATTGATCAAAATTTTTAAATGAATAATAATAAATATAATAAAATAATAATATAAATTATTATTATTATTTGAAAATATTTTATAATAATAAAATATTATTTTAAATAATAATAATTTATAAATTATTATAAATAATAATAAATGAATAAAAATAAACATAATGGCCTGCATCCATACTAAAGGAATCATTTACATAAATATAAAAGAGATTCATGTTTTAATACCAGCTCATGTAGAAATGTCTTAAGGGCTCATGGAAGGACATTAAACTTCACGTGGTCAACAGAAGGATATGGCTTTTAAATAGAAACTTGTGCCATCTTATAGTGTATTAGTAGAATGTTAGTGCTGCACTCAAGAATGCCTACAGCTTATCCTTTCATCATAGACCATGTCTTCTGCTGTGCCTGCCATACACAAAGTTTGTAAACACAGCTTGCTGAATGAAGAGTAAAAAGCACAATTCTTGACATTGGTTACAAAACTATGCCCCCCCAAAAAAGGATAACCTGGTCTAGAAGCCATAATAATAAGTGCTAATATAGCACTTCTATGTGTTGGGCACTGTTCTAAGCACTTTATGGATGTTAACTCATCTACCTCATGAGGTATGTACAACTATTATCTCCGTTCTACAGATGATAAAAGTGAGGCACAAATAGGTTATGTCATCAACCCAAAGTCACGTAAGTAACAAGTGGCAGAGCCATTTTTTTAAACCAGACAGCCAGCTCCCAGCAGCCATGCTTTTGGAAATCATTATCAACGTCCTATTAGAAATAAAGAAGAAAAATAAATAGCCCTGCAATGGGGTGGGGAGAAGATTCAGAAGAAAGCATACTAACTGGCTTCACACTTAAATCGGTAGGCAGAAATCAAAAGGAGGCAGATGCTGGCTCAGTAAAATGAAGAGCTAATTCTCGAATCCTTTGTCTTACTAGTGAACAGGTAGGGTCATTAAGTTCCCCATCAGTAAAATATTCAAGTGGAGGCTAGAGGTCCATTTATAAATTATATCGATGGCAGTCCCGCTGTGGGAAAAGGGGGAGATTAGACAACCCCTAAAGTCCTTTTTGTTCTCTAAGCTCTATAATTTTAAGAATTCCACATGGACTTTGCTCTCAGGAAGCTGAGAGCAAGACAAACACAGCAGAACTCAATCAAGATGGAGACTTAACAGGCAATAAAAAAAAACGATCAAGATAATGAAACGATGGCATTCAGAACAGTGGGCCTTCACACCACCTTTAAAGATGAAGTGTCCCCCCAACCCCCCCCACCCCGCTACCTATTTCCATATCAAGCAAATTCAGAAACGGAAACAGCCCAGCAAACAACGTCATGGTATCAATTCCTTAGAAATGCCAAGTAACTAATATACCAGGCACAGGTCAACTCTTTATGCACCTGGTTTTCCATATCAATAGATAGCGTCAAAGAATTTATTTGAGTTTTCAGACTGTGAAATCGCTTCTTTCCCCTCCAGAAGGACAAGATCTAGTTAAACCCGAGATTAAAGAGGCGGATAAAAGTGTCCCCTGGACTGCGAAGGCCGGGAATTAGACACGCTGCTGCTGCTCTAGCAGGCAGCCCTCAGACATGATCCATTACAGGACGGCTTCCATCAGATGCCAGCGAGGCTAATCCTTTTGCAAAGCATGACAGCTTCTCAAACTTGACTCTGGTGAATCCAAACCAGATTTTTATGCCATATGATCAGCTTTCCAAATACGAAATCATTTTTATATTGTACTGGGTTTAGGTTTATTAGATTTAAATTTGCAAACAAAGATAGAGACGCCTGCAATGCAGCTTGCCCTGAACTCCCTTGATGCTCGCCTTGCAGAATAAAATATCAGATAATAGTGAGATAGAAATATATGGAAACAGAGCTTCTTTAGAAGAAAAGGCTGTCAAACAATAACAGAGTTTTCCACAGCCTTAAAGAGAACCATTCAAATTTCCATCTCTGAGGAAACAGGACTACAATATGTCAGCAGAACATTCTCATTGATACCATAGCTTTTTCAACCAAATGTCACCAATTCTGAAGCTTTGTATTACTCTGACAGCAGGCTGCAATTCCTGGAGGCTGACTTACCTTTTTGCAGTCAGATAAGGACTTCTCACTAGCCAATGTGCTGAGAATGGTGGTCTGCAAAACAAGAAGGTGGGAGACACATTAGAACTGGCAAAGTGTAATGATGTTGACCCTGCCCCCATGCATCTCCAATCCAAGGTGGGTACCACCTCCTGTGACCCCGCTGATTTCTCTGTATTTTTAAGTATCTGCCCTTCACTGCTCTCACTGCCACCCCCTCCAAGTCAGAACATTCAGTATGGGCCAACGATGATCCAGTGAAGTAAAGACTGTTATTTATATTTATGTCACAAATAAAGGACCACAGCACAATTAGGTTAATTGTCATACCTCGGAAATAGCTAGATCAGGAATGAAAGTGAAGCAGTCTGACTCAAAAACCCACCTTATCAACCACACACAGCACTCTGTTTATCTTGAAGAGATATGTGCAAATTGTCAAATGCCAAAATCTTTCAAATGACACCTGTGAATAGCCTGAGTGATGGAGTGGAGCTTCTCCCCACCCATGAGATGTGTGAGTCTGAACAGCAGTATCAGGGCTCTTGCCGTCTCATCCCCACTCTCCTTAGCTCACTCGTTCTCCCTGTGATTGACTTTTCACAGCTGTGTGAATATTTTCTTGGCCTCATGAGCCACTAAAAAGGCACTTTGGCATTCAAGGCCAGTTGGGATTTACATGCAAGTTTGTTCCTTTTGGACTATCCTATGAAGAGTTCAATGGACATAATGGTATTAAATTTTTTTCAGTAAAATTTTCTACTTTTTCTTTAATTACAAAACTAATATATATTCTTAATGAGCCAATCCCCTTTCTAACCTATTCTTCTGAGCTAATCAATAGTAAAAATTTGTATTCATCCTTCCACACTTTCTCTATTTTTATGCAAATGCATGTATATGTTAATTGTGTGTTTTATATTACGCAGGTACATAAAGAAGTTTCTTCTTTCTTGAGATCATACCATCCTACTAAGGCTATATTATCAACATCTTTCCAGTCAGTTCACGTAGATTGACTCATTCTTCTTAATAGCTGTATAACATTCCATAATATGGATATACCATACTTTATGTATGCTTTCCTTTATTGGTGGATATTTGATGGTTTCCAGGATTTTATTCTTTTGATTTTTGCTTTGCAGTAAATATTCTTTTATATATATGCCATATATGTATACATATGTATTATGTATATGTGTGTATATATGCATGTACATATGTGTGGTATGTATATATATGTGTGTGTATATATATACATACAGTGTGTATGTGTATATATGTGTATATATATATATACATACACTGATAATTTTATTTTGGTTGATACAGTCAAAAGAACTAAAAGAAATGTATAACAGAGACTTTGGTATGGCTCAAAGATCTAATGTATACAATCTTTCTCCCACTCTCTTCTCATATAACATAAAAATATCTGTCAACCCATCTAGGGTTTTGATTTGTTTTCGGACAAGCAGTAAAAAAAATTAAGAATCTGGGCCAGCACATATTCTGGCCCAAAGTAATACACAGTAGTAAATGACAGAAAACACAGACATGGATAAACATACAAAAAAAGTATCTTTAATGAAGAAAAATTAAGTTTAAGGTTTATGTTAGGTGTGATCTTTAAATTTGGATTGCTGGCATTTTTATTTGTGTTTTTATTGTGTTTGTGAAGGAAGGGGTACATGTTCAGAAAGTTTAAATTAAAAGGGGAAAAGAGAAAGGAGGAGAGAATTTTGGTGATGGGAAAAAAAAAGAGGAAAAGCCAAAGTCAAGATTGAGCCAGTAAGGAGAGAGAGAGAACAGCCAAAGAAGCAAACAGCTCACACATGTTACACTGAAACACCCCACCCCACCTACAATTTTTCCCCCAAACGTCTTCCTCATGACCTTTTGTCATCTTTAAGCGTTTGTAACCTTTTGTCATTTTTACGTGTTTGTACACTGAGCCCTGTATCATGAGATTGACCTCAATGTTCACTCTCAGATTTCTGCTCCAGGGAGGGAAAGACCCAACAAGACTTGGACATTGCTGTAACCCCATTACCTAGCCCAGTGCCTGGCACAAAATAAAAAGGGTATCCACTAAATATGCACTCGATGGAAAAATGAAAAAAAAAAAAAAAAAAAAAAAAAAAAAAAAAAAAAAAAAAAAAAAAAAAGACTGTAGGGCTTCCCTGGTGGCGCAGCGGTTGAGAGTCCGCCTGCCGATGCAGAGGACGCGGGTTCGTGCCCCGGTCCGGGAAGATCCCACATGCCGCGGAGCGGCTGGGCCCGTGAGCCGTGGCTGCTGAGTCTGCGCGTCCGGAGCCTGTGCTCCGCGACGGGAGAGGCCACAGCGGTGAGAGGCTCACGTACCACAAAAAAAAAAAAAAAGACTGCAGCCCTTATCCCAAAACACTGTTTTGGAAGCACAGTGCTGGAAAAGCAGACTCATGTGTCATAGCATTACAAAGTGAAGACAAGGGAGAGACACAAAAGGCTCCTGAATAGTAGTAAAATACATTTCCTCTCTATTTAGCATATATCTATTGTCTAGTATCCACTTGGTTTGGCTAAATCAACTTTTCAGCATTGGTCCTATGAACACTTTGGACTGGATAATTCTTGTGGTACTGAGCACCGTAGAATGTTTGGCAGCATCCCTGGCCTCTACCCACCAGATGCCAGAAGCACACCTCCCTCCGCACATCAGTCGTGACAACCAAAAATGTCTCCAGACATTGCCAAATGTCTCCTGGGAGGTGGGGGGCTGGCAGAATCACCCCCAGTTGAGAACAACAGGTCTAAACTCTAAAGGAGTTAGTTATGGAAATGATTCTGATTCCCTGACTAGTGCAACTAAATTTTTTCCAGGAAACAGAAGTCTAATGGTGTGAATTTCCCTTCCTGCTCCGGATTTCAAGTCTCACTCTGTCCTAAATGGCAGTATAATAAAACACTAGGGGAGAAACAAATCCCGGCTACTGAAGACTCCGTGTGGTTGCCCATGTGGGCTCAACTTGAGCGATTCTAATTGCATTTTTAACTAATCTTAAGATACGTCACTGGGGAGAGTAAATTAATGAACACGTCTAAGAATTCAGACATTAGCCCCAGGGGAAATGATCTTCGAAATTAAACAATATCATTCAACCTTCAAAAACAGTTTCAGGTAACCTGAGAAACATGTTTGGAGGAGAAATGAGAGTCAGAGATGGGTGAAATTGGCTTCACTAAAAAAAATTAATACAGGTAGCTGTAAATGTTACATTTGTAGCAAGGAACAACTTGAGCCAAAGGACAAACATACAGTGAAATCTCAGGACATGGAATTAGTGTGAAAGAGGTATGGCAAAGGTCAAAGAGAGTCCATATCCTTAATTTGGCCATTTTCTAAGGGGACTGTACTTATACGCTTGGTCAGTCTCATTTCGTTCAGTCGAAAGTCTTTCGCTGGCATTCCAATTTCCTAATTGCAGCTACTGTGAATGACTTTGAGTGGGCTTTCTAAACCTTCCGATAATATGTTCACTTTAATTACGGAAAATGAAAGACTCAAAACATGGTGACTTACTCATGCTGTGACCTTCTTGGTTGTTGCATCAATATTTTTCTACTAAAGAGGTAACTCCTAATGGGTCCCCTCCACCAAAGTTTGCCTGATGCTGCGTCTGTCGCAATGAAGCACAATGACTTTTTTAGAGCATTGACTTCCAAGGCTGTTGGCAGGGCGACCAGCATGGGGTGTACGGTATTACACATGGACAGTTATAGCAATTTTCCAAAATGAATCTAGAAAGGTGAGGCCCCACTGTTATCCATTTAAATACTGATGCCTTAAATTTCACTTACTAGAGCTCTGTTTTTAGCATAAGGCTTTGAATCACAATAGACAAACCCTCAAGGGATGCTAGGGTGTTAAGAGTCACCGCAAAGGGGAAAGTTGGAAATTTCAAGTATTACATTCGTTGGTCTGTTACACCTTAGAGAGAATGAATTTATTCATTCCCTTTCCTACAAGCAGAATCGTCTTGTCTTTTATTAATTTCAAAAGCAGATTTTGATAGGAGAAAAATGAAGACTTAGACCATGAAGACACTCAATGCGATGGAAAAGATCACACAGGTCGCAGGGTGGTCTCCCTAAAAAGCAGCCTGTGAGATGGAGATTAGCAGGCAGGATGTTTATTAGGGCGTGCTCTGAGATCTCCACTTGGATAGGGGAAGGGAAAGGTGCAGGACTAAGCAGAGCGAGATGTTGGGCTGCGGTGCAAGTTCAACAAAGGTCTCAGCAAACCCAATGGGGAACTCTGAAGCTGGGTTAGATTTATCTTAAGCTGGGACAAGGGAAAGGGCTGCCCGGGAAAGGGGGCAGACCCTAGGCATGATGCCTTTGTTCAGCCAAGGGCAATTTCCCAAAAGGGCTGACAGCTGAGGGCAGCGTGCTAGAAGGTCTGCGTGAAGAAGCACTGCTCTGTCCACTACAATACACTTTAATTTTTTTTTCTTTTTATTGAAGTATAGTTAATTTACAATGTTCTGTTAGTTTCAGGTGTACAGCAAGTGATTCAGTTATACATATACACATATGTCTTTTTCTTCAGATTCTTTTCCCTTATAGGTTATTACAAAATATTGACTATAGCTGCCTGTGCTATACAGCAGGTCCTTGTTGGGTATTTATTTATTTATTTATTTTTAACATTTTTATTGGAGTATAATTGCTTTACAATGGTGTGTTAGTTTCTGCTTTACAACAAAGTGAATCAGTTATACATATACATATATCCCCATATCTCCTCCCTCTTGCATCTCCCTCCCTCCCACCCTCCCTATCCCATCCCTCTAGGTGGTCACAAAGCACCAAGCTGATCTCCCTGTGCTATACGGCTGCTACCCACTAGCTATCCACCCTACGTTTGGTAGTGTATATAAGTCCATGCCACTCTCTCACTTTGTCACAGCTTACCCTTCCCCCTCCCCGTGTCCTCAAGTCCATTCTCTAGTAGGTCTGTGTCTTTATTCCGTCTTGCCCCTAGGTTCTTCATGACCTTTTTGTTTTCTTTTCTTTTCTTAGATTCCATATATATGTGTTAGCATACGGTATTTGTTTTTCTCTTTCTGACTTACTTCACTCTGTATGACAGACTCTAGGTCCAACCACCTCACTACAAATAACTCAATTTTGTTTCTTTTTATGGCTGAGTAATATTCCATTGTATATATGTGCCACATCTTCTTTATCCATTCATCTGTCGATGGACACTTAGGTTGCTTCCATGTCCTCGCTATTGTAAGTAGAGCTGCAATGAACATTGTGGTACATGATTCTTTTTGAATTATAGTTTTCTCAGGGTATATGCCCAGTAGTGGGATTGCTGGGTCATATGGTAGTTCTATTTGTAGTTTTTTAAGGAACCTCCATACTGTTCTCCATAGTGGCTGTATCAATTTACATTCCCACCAACAGTGCAAGAGGGTTCCCTTTTCTCCACACCCTCTCCAGCATTTATTGTTTGTAGATTTTTGATGATGGCCATTCTGACTGGTGTGAGATAATATCTCACTGTAGTTTTGATTAGCATTTCTCTAATGATTAATGATGTTGAGCATTCTTTCGTGTGTTTTTTGGCAATCTGTATATATTTGGAGAAATGTCTATTTAGGTCTTCTGCCAATTTTTGGATTGGGTTGTTTGTTTTTTGATATTGAGCTGCATGAGCTGCTTGTAAATTTTGGAGATTAATCTTTTGTCAGTTGCTTCATTTGCAAATATTTTCTCCCATTCTGAGGGTTGTCTTTTGGAATACACTTTAATTTGACACAGTTTTGCCAAGGGCAGATACTGGCTATGGCTGATGTGCTTTAGTTGAATGTGACCCCTTATTAGAGCTTATATGTTTGCTGGTCGTTTATGACAGAGTCGTTGGACAGTTAGACAAATGGACCACTTGCTCAGGAGTCCAGGCATTTAACGCTTATCTCTTCTTAATAAGAGACAAGCTTATTTACTCTATGAGCTTAAGACAGATTGCTGGCCTGGCGGTCTTGAATTCTTCATTATGAAATGAGGAAAGCCCTATTCATTTCCTTTTAGGTCATGAGAACCCTGGCTAATTTGAAGAAAATGGGCTGGATCTTATCAGGCACATTGTTTGGAAATCAGTGAGTATAGTGCCTACTTCTTTCCTCTATCCTCTGAGGACAGAACATCTGGCTGAATAACATGGTCAGCTCTTAATTATCTACAGAGGCAGAGAGAGTTTTTCAGGGAATTCACAAAAGCATAACTTATAAAATGTCTTTATATTCAACTTTGAGACATATATAAATTAAATATTGACAGATATATATCAAATATTTATATTTATATATTATATATTAAATATATTTATATATTATATATTTATTAAGATATATATCTATGTATATATAAAATAATGGTACATTTCGACGACTGAGGTGCTTAAACATGTCTTCCTTAAATTAACATTAAGAATCGTTTGTAGAAATATTCCAAGTGGGCAAAAAGGCCAAAGCAACCGAGAAGGAAGAGTTACTTGGGACAAACAACTGAGACTGATAAGGCCTTGGTAAGACGACCTAGACAGAAGACCAGTGATCAATGGTTCATCCAGTCCACCCTACAAAAAGAGACTTCTAGAAGGGCAGTTGCTTACCTGATTCTCACTGGTGGGTGTGTTTTGCAAAGTGATTGAGCACTGAAAAGAGACTCCATGTTCTATACGCCTTTTTTTTTTTTTTTTTTTTTGTGGTACGCGGGCCTCTCACTGTTACGGCCTTTCCCGTTGCGGAGCACAGGCTCAGCGGCCATGGCTCACAGGCCCAGCCGCTCTGCGGCATGTGGGATCTTCCCAGACCAGGGCACGAACCCGCGTCCCCTGCATCGGCAGGCGGACTTGCAACCACTGCACCACCAGGGAAGCCCTGTTCTATACTCCTTTTTAAGGGAGAGTTTACCTCTGAGAGTTATTACAATGTTGTTTCATTCCCACTAAATTAGGTTTAGAAAAAGAACAGAAATAGATATACTCTGCCTCTACTGAGCCACTTCTGTCATGTAATGTCTATAACTAAGATTCATGTTTTTAAAACAGCAAACATATGACACTTACTCGATTAAATTGGAACAAAGTCGGGGGCAAGCAAAGAGCATTGCTTAAGTATTGGATTATAAAAATTAAGGAATTCATAAACTGAATTTCTGAGATAGTTGGTAATTTTGTGAAATTTTATTTCAAGTATCAGGTGTGTGTGTGTGTGTGACTCTCAACCAAATATCACCAGAGGCCAGCTAGGTTTGATAAATGGTCAAATGCAGTTGAAAGCTAAGAACGATTTAAAGGAATAATGCCTGCATAAAGAGTCTCCATTTGATACCTGAAATTTGCACCCCACAGAAAACTGGATGATTTCTTATTCATTGGTGGACGTCAAGACCAGACCCACACATATTACTAACAATTTAGAAGTCTCTTACATTTGAATCAATGGGTCCCCAAAGTGCATACTACTCGGATGCTTTCTTAGACATTTTAGTTGGTCAATTTTAGGATTTCTAGACAAAGTATGACTTTCCATTTGGTCTTCATGCTTTAGTAGACTAGTATTGACACATGTGCACTGAAAATAGTGGTATCCCCTCCAGGCAAAGTGTGGCATTCATATCTATTTTTTTAAACTGCATAATTATAAAATACAACCTGCTAAAGGAAAAAAATTATACCCCTAAATAAATGATAAAATTACAGTGTTTTCTTGTAGTCCATGAATACTCAAAATTTCAATTAACCAAGTGAAAAGCCATTGAATGTGCCAGCAGGATTTACATCCCAGACTAATGACCATCATCTGCATCCTATTTAGCTAATGAAGGTTTGGAACACTTGTGGATAATTAAGGGAAAGCTGATGGAAGGGAATTCGAACCATAGAAAGACCAAATCTATTTATGTCTGCATTTAAAACTAAACATATCTAATAGTTCATTCAATCAAGGCATAATGTCTGTTCATTTGGAATAAGATAGATGCTCGTAAGTTAAGTAGGCAGAATAGCTCCCAAAACACAAAATTCCCTCCTCATTCATTCATTCCATAAGTAGCTATTGAACACCTACCATGCACCTCTGCCCTTATGGATCAACCCAACAGCACCATGGTGTCCCTAATGTTTTCCTACCACTTTCCTTCTTCCATCTTAATTACCTTTAGAGCTCTGGTTTTCACTTTAAAGTAACTACCGTCTATCTGTCTGTCAGAACAGCCATGGCATAGCTGCAATCCAAGGGTATGACGGGAAAGCACAGGGTGTGCAGTGGGGCCCCTGGCTATTTCTAAGACCTGTCAGAGCACTTAGGAGTGGGCCCCAGACTCATTAATAGGTGGGGGGTTCGTTTGAGGAAGACCAAAGACTATTAGAGGGAAGGAGACACCTGATGTTCAAGGGTAGCCAGAATAGGAATCAAGCCCAGTGCAGCTCTACTGAATTTCACCAAATAGTTCACCAGTCATCTCACTCAACTGTTATTATCCCACTTAAGTAGGATAAGGCTCTCTGGACCCTCAGCATATCTCCAGCAAGTGTGTGTTTAACCAAGGGCATGCTTTAAGGACCTGCGCTCTAGGATCTATGTCAATGCTAAAAACGGCACACCTAGCTGACAGGCATGTTCTGGGAAGTCAACTGTTGGTTCCAGCTCAATCTTAGGTACACACATTTTGTCTTTCAGAATCTCTTCCATGTTTGAAAGAAAAGCCAGGTTAAAAGAAATCAGCAAAATCAGAGCCTACACACACGCAGTTGTGTATAACTCTAAACCAGTGGGTCTCAAACATTAGCATCAGGAGAATCTCTTTGGAGGTTCTTTTAAAAAACAGATGGCTGGGCCCCAACCCCAGAGGTTCTGATTCAGGAGGTCTGAGGTGGGGCCCAAGAATTTGCATTTCTAACACAAGGTGGATGTTCCTGGTCTGGAAACCATACCTTGAGAACCAGTAGTCTAAGAAATAATCAAAGCAAATTAATGGCAATGAAAACTATGCCTTTTATGATCTCACAAAAGAAGAAAAAGTATATCTGACTGGAATTTCCATAGCCTAATTATAATTAGGACAATAGGGATAATACCTTGTGACATTTATATAAAACGTCCAATTCTAAAGCCCCTTGACACATATTGTTTCACTTGAACTTCCAAACAACGCTATAGAGTATCTGTTTCACCCATTGTAGGACAATAAGAAAACAGAGAGGTTAAGTGACTTGTCCAAGTTTTCTTAACTAGTAAGTGGTTAAACCAAGATTCAGGTCACTAGCCTTCAAAAGTATTTCTGGGATAGACTGTGCCATGAGAATCGTACTCTGGGAGCATTAGGGTAAAATGTGAAATTCACTTAAAATTAACAAAGCAAGGTCACTCTAGTCTCATATCAATGTCAAAGGTTCTTTAACAATAGGTAAATATTAATTTCTTTTTACTCAGCACCATTTATAAAAGCTGAAGAGTCTTTGCATACACAGTGAATTTTATAAAAAAGCTCCCTTAAAAGGGCTAAGTATGGGGGACTTTCAAGATGGCGGAGGAGTAAGACGTGGAGATCACCTTCCTCCCCACAAATACATCAAAAATACGTCTACATGTGGAACAACTCCTACAGAACACCTACTGAACGCTGGCAGAAGATCTCAGACTTCCCAAAATGCAAGAAACCCCCCACGTACTTGGGTAGGGAAAAAGAAAAAACAGAGACAAAAGAACAGGGATGGGACCTGCAACTAAGGAGGAGAAGTTTCCACACACTAGGAAGCCCCTTCACTGGTGGAGATGGGGGTGGGGGGGCCAGGGGGAAGCTTCAGAGCCACAGAGGAGAGTGCAGCAACAGGGGTGCAGAGGGCAAAGCGGAGAGATTCCTGCACAGAGGATCAATGCCAACCAGCACTCACCAGCCTGAGAGGCTTGTCTGCTCACCCACTGGGACAGGTGGGGGCTGGGAGCCAAGGCTCGGGCTTTGGAGGTCAGATCCCAGGGAGAGGACAGGGTTGGCTGTGTGAACACAGTCTGAAGGGGGCTAGTGCACCACAGCTAGCTGGCAGGAAGTCTGGGAAAAAGTCTGGAACTGCCTAAGAGGCAAGAGGCCATGGTTTTGGGGTGCATGAGGAGCGGGGATTCCTTCCCTGTCTGCCCACAGAAGGCAGAGCACCACCTAAACAAGCTCCAGAGATGGGTGCGAGCAGTGGATATCAGCTCAGACACCAGAGATGGGCATGAAATGCTAACGCTGATGCTGCAGCTACCAAGAATCCTATGTTCAAGAACAGGTCACTATCCATACCCCCGCCCCCCCCGGGAGTCTGTGCAACATGCCACTGCCAGGGTCCTGTGATCCAGGGACAAGTTCCCCAGGAGAACACACAGCGTGTCTCAGGCTGCTGGCCTCTGCCACCGCAGGCTCACATTACATTCCAATTATAATTACTGTACCGCCCCCCCCCGCCCCCCCCGCCACCGGCCTGAATGAGCCAGAGCTCCCTAATCAGCCGCTGCTTTAACCCCATCCTGTCTAGGCAGTAACAGATGCTTGAGAGTGACCTACATGCAGAGGTGGGGCGAAAACCAAAGCTGAACCCCGGGAGCTGTGCGAACAAAGAAGAGAAAGGGAAATCTCTCCCAGCAGCCTCAGGAGCAGCGGATTAAATCCCCACAATCAACTTGATGTACCCTGCATCTGTGGAATACCTGAATAGACAACGAATCAACCCAAACCTGAGGCGATGGACTTTGGGAACAACTGTAGACTTGGGGTTTGCTGTCTGTGGCTAACTTATTTCTGATTTTCATGTTTATCTTAGTATAGTTTTTAGCGCTTGTTATCATTTGTGGATTTGTTATTTGGTTTGGTTGCTCTCTTCTTTTTTTTATTATTACTTTTTTACTTTAATAATTTTTTGATTTTATTAATTTTATTATTTTTTATTTAGTACTTTTTCCTTTCTTTTTTCTCCCTTTTCTTCTGAATCATGTGGCTGACAGGGTCTTGGTGCTCTAGTCTGGTGCCAGGCCTGAGCCTGTGAGGTGAGAGAGCTGAGCTGAAAACATTGGACCACAAGAGACCTCCTGGTTCCACATAATATCAATTGGTGAGAGCTCTCCCAGAGATCTCTGTCTCAATGCTAAAGCCCAGCTCCCCACAACGGCCAGCAAGTTCCAATGCTGGATGCCCCATGCCAAACAATTAGCAAGACAGGAACACAACCCCCCCCCATTGGTAAAGAGGCTGCCTAATATCATACTAAGTACACAAACACCCCAAAACACACCACTGGACACAGCCCTGCATACCAGAAAGACAAGATCCAGCCCCAACAACCAGAACACAGGCACCAGTCCCCGCCACCAGGAAACCTACACAACCCACTGAACCAGCCTTACTCACTGGGGGCAGACACCAAAAACAATGGGAAGTACGAACCTGCAGCCTGTGAAAAGGAGATCCCAAACACAGTAAATTAAGGAAACCGAGAAGACAGAGAAATATGCAGCGGATGAAGGAGGAAGGTAAAATAAAAACCCACCAGACCAAACAAATGAAGAGGAAATAGGCAGTCTACCTGGAAAAGAATTCAGAGTAATGATAGTAAAGATGACCCAAAATCTTGGAAATCGAATGGAGAAAATACAAAAAATGATTAGCAAGGACCTAGAAGAACTAAAGAGCAAACAATGATGAACAACACAATAAATGAAATTAAAAATTCTCTAGAAGGAAACAATAGCAGAATAACTGAGGCAGAAGAATGGATAAGTGACCTGGAAGATAAAAGAGTGGAAATAACTACCACAGAGCAGAATAGAGAAAAAAGAATGAAAAGAATTAAGGACAGTCTCAGAGACCTCGGAGATAACATTAAACACAACAACATTCAAATTATAGGGGTCCCAGAAGAAGAAGAGAAAAAGAAAGGGTCTGAAAAAGTATTTGAAGAGATTACAGTTGAAAACTTCCCTAATGTGGGAAAGGAAATGGTCAGTCAAATCCAGGAAGAATAGATACTTCCATACAGAATAAATCCAAGGAGAAACATGCCAAGACACATTTTAATCAAACTATCAAAAATTAAATACAAAGAACAAATATTAAAAGCAGCAAGGGAAAAGCAACAAATAACACACAAGGGAATCCATCCCCATAAGGTTAAAGCCGATCTTTTAGCAGAAACTCTGCAAGCCAGAAGGGAGTGGCAGGACATATTTAAGTGATGAAAGGGAAAAACCTAAATCAAGATTACTCTACCCAGCAAGGATCTCATTCAGATTTGACAGAGAAATTAAAACCTTTACAGACAAGGAAAACCTAAGAGAATTCAGCACCACCAAACCAGCTCTACAACAAATGCTAATGGAACTTCTCTAGGCAAGAAACACAAGAGAAGGAAAAGACCTACAATAACAAACCCAAAACAATTAAGAAAATGGTAATAGGAACATACATATCGATAATTACCTTATATGTAAATGGATTAACTGCTCCAACCAAAAGACATAGAGGGGCTGAATGGATACAAAAACAAGACCCGTATATATGCTGTCTACAAGAGACCCACTTCAGACCTAGGGACACATACAGACTGAAAGTGAGGGGATGGAAAAAGATGTTCCATGCGAATGGAAATGAAAAGAAAGCTGGAAGTAGCAATTTTCATATCAAACAAAATAGACTTTAAAACAAAGACTATTACAAGAGACAAACAAGGACACAACATAATGATCAAGGGATCAATCCAAGAAGAAGATATAACAGTTGCAAATATTTATGCACCCAACAGAGGAGCATCTCAATAAATAAGGCAAATGCTAACAGCCATAAAAGGGGAAATCAACAGTAACACAGTCATAGTACAGGACTTTAACACCACACTTTCACAAATTGACAGATCACCCACAATGAAAATAAATAAGGAAACACAAGCTATAAATGACACATTAAACAAGACGGACTTTATTGATATTTGTGGGACATTCCATCCAAAAACAAAAGAATACACATTCTTCTCAAGTGCTCATGGAACACTCTCCATGATAGATCATAACTTGGGTCACAAATCAAACCTTGGTAAATTTAGAGAAAATTGAAATCATATCAAGTATCTTTTCCAACCACAACGCTATGAGACTAGATATCAATTATAGGAAAAGATCTGTAAAAAATACAAATACATGGAGGCTAAACAATACACTACTAAATAACCAAGAGATCACTTAAGAAATCAAAGAGGATATCAAAAAATACACAGAAACAAATGACAATGGAAACACGATGAACCAAAACTTATGGGATGCAGCAAAAGCAGTTTTAAGAGGGAAGTTTATAGCAACACAATCTTACCTCAATAAACAAGAAACAGCTCAAATAAACAACTTAACATTACACCTTAAGCAATTAGAGAAAGAAGAAGAGCAACAACAACAACAAAAAAACCCCAAAGTTAGCAGAAGGAAGGAAATCATAAAGATCAGATCAGAAATAAATGAAAAAGAAATGAAGGAAACAGTAGCAAAGATCAATAAAACTAAAAGTTGGTTCTTTGAGATGATAAACAAAATTCACATAAGCCACTAACCAGACTCATAAAGAAAAAAGGGGGAAGACTCAAATCAACAGAATTAGAAATGAAGGAGAAGTAACAACTGGCACTGTAGAAATACAAAGGATCATGAGAGATTACTACAAGCAACTATATGCCAATAAAATGGACAACCAGGAAGAAATGGACAAATTCTTAGAAAAGCAAAAACTTCCGAGATTGAACCAGGAAGAAATAGAAAATATAAACAGACCAATCACAGACCAAATTGAAACTGTGATTAAAAATCTTCCAACAAACAAAAGTCCATGACCAGATGGCTTCACAGGCAAACTCTATCAAACATTTAGAGAAGAGCTAACACCTATCCTTCTCAAACTCTTCCAAAATATAGCAGAGGGAGGAACACTCCCAAACTCATTCTAAGAGGCCACCATCGCCTTGATACCAAAACCAGATAAAGATGTAACAAAGAAAGAAAACTACAGGCCAATATCACTGATGAACAGAGATGCAAAATTCCTCAACAATACATTAGCAAACAGAATCCAACAGCACATTAAAAGGATCATAAACCATGATCAAGTGGGGTTTATCCCAGGAATGCAAGGATTCTTCAATGTATGCAAGTCAATGTGATATACCATATTAAAAGATTGAAGGATGAAAACCATATGATAATCTCAATAAATGCAGAAAAAGCGTTTGGCAAAATTCAACACCCATTTATGATAAAAACTCTCCAGAAACTAGGCGTACAGGGAACCTACCTCAACGTAATAAAGGTCATATATGACAAACCCACAGCCAACATCATTCCCAATGGTGAAAAATTGAAACCATTTCCTCTAAAATCAGGAACAAGACAAGTCTGTGACTCTCATCATTCTTATTCAACATAGTTTTGAAAGTTTTAGACACAGCAATCAGAGAAGAAAAAGAAATAAAAGGAATCCAAATCAGGAAAGAAGTAAAACTGTCACTGCTCACAGATGACATGATACTATACATAGAGAATCCAAAGATGCTACCAGAAAACAACTAGAGCTAATGAATGAGTCTGGTAAAGTATCAGGATACAAAATTAATGCACAGAATTCTGTTGCATTCCTATACAATAATAGCAAAAAATCTGAAAGAGAGATTAAGGAAAACTCCCATTTACCATTGCAACAAAAAGAATAAAATACCTAGGAATAAACCTACCTAAGGAGACAAAAGACCTGTATGCAGAAAACTATAAGACAATGATGAAAGAAATTAAAGATGATAGAAACAGATGGAGAGATATACCATGTTCCTGGATTGGCAGAATCGATGTTGTGAAAATAACTATACTATCCAAAGCAATCTACAGATTCAGTGCAATCCCTATCAAACTACCAAAGGCATTTTTCACAGAACTGGAACAAAAAAATTTCACAATTTGTATGGAAACACAAAAGACCCTGAATAGCCAAAGCAATCTTGAGAAAGAGAAATGGAGCTGGAGGAATCAGGCTCCCAGACTTCAGACTATAGTACAAAGCTACAGTAATCAAGACAGTATGGTACTGGCACAAAAACAGACATATAGATCAATGGAACAGGATAGAAAGCCCAGAGATAAACCCATGAACATATGGTCACCTTATCTTTGATAAAGGAGGCAAGAATATACAGTGGAGAAAAGACAGCCTCTTCAATAAGTGGTGCTGGGAAAGCTGGACAGCTACATGTGAAAGAATGAAATTAGAACACTTCCTAACACTATACACAGAAATAAACTCAAAATGGATTAAAAACCTAAATGTAAGGCCAGACACTATAAAACTCTAAGAGGAAAACATAGGCAGAACAGTCTGACGTAAATTACAGCAAGATCCTTTCTGACCCACCTCCTAGAGAAACGGAAATAAGAACAAAAATAAATAAACGGGACCTAATGAAACTTAAAAGCTTTTGCACAGCAAAGGATACCATAAACAAGACCAAAAGACAACCCTCAGAATGGGAGAAATTATTTGCAAGTGAAGCAACTGACAAAGGATTAATATCCAAAATATACAAGCAGCTCATGTAGCTCCATATCAAAAAAACAAACAACCCAATCCAGAAATGGGCAGAAGACTTAAATAGACATTTCTCCAAAGAAGATATACAGATTGCCAACAAGCACATGAAAGGATGCTAAACATCACTAATCATTAGAGAAATGCAAATCAAAACTACAATGAGTGATCACCTCACACCAGTCAGAATGGCCATCATCAAAAACTCTACAAACAATAAATGCTGGAGAGGGTGTGGAGAAAGGGGAACCCTCTTGCACTGTTGCTGGGAATGTAAATTGATACAGCCACTATGGAGAACAAAATGGAGGTTCCTTAAAAATCTAAAAATTGAAGTACCATACGACCCAGCAATCCCAATACTGGGCATATACCCTGAGAAAGCCATAATTCAAAAAGAGTCATGTACCAACCACAATGTTTATTGCAGCTCTATTTACAATAATCAGGACATGGAAGTAACCTAAGATTCCATCGACAGATGAGTGGATAAAGAAGCTGTGGCACATATATACAATGGAACATTACTCAGCCATAAAAAGAAACGAAATTGAGTTATTTGTAGTGAGGTGGATGGACCTGGAGTCTGTCATACAGAGTGAAGTAAGTCAGAAAGAGAAAAACAAATACCATATGCTAATTTTGATTCCATATATATGCAATCTAAAAAAAAGGTTCTGATGAATGTAGGGACAGGACAGGAATAAAGATGCAGATGTAGAGTATGGACTTGAGGACATGGGGAGGGGGAAGGGTAAGCTGGGACGAAGGGAGAGAGTAGCATTGACATATATACACTACCAAATGTAAAATAGATAGCTAGTGGGAAGCAGCCGCATAGCACAGGCAGATCAGCTCAGTGCTTTGTGACCACGTAGAGGGGTGGGATAGGGAGTTTGGGAGGGAGATGCAAGAGGGAGGGGATATGGGGATATATATACACATATAACTGATTCACTTTGTTGTACAGCAGAAACTAACACACCATTTTAAAGCAATTATACTCCAATAAATATGTTTTAAAAAGGGGGGCTGAGTAGAACAGAGACTGAGAAATATATATATAAAGTGCAGATACAAAGTTAAGGTCAGCAGCAACTCTGAACCCTAGGAAGAGAACACCATTGGGAGAAGAGGTGTTACTTTTTAGCACCAGTTCCCCTGTTCCTGCACGGAGAGGATCTTTGATGTTTTCACCAGGTCAGCATCTTTGGGGTTGATAACCAGTAGGCAGCTCTGAATCTGCAGGGAGCAGAAATAACTCCATGGTTTACAAGCTGCACAGAGATAAAACGATCGGACCCAAGGATGTGGTCCACAAAGAGCCCCCACCAGAACCCCCGCAGAGAGGATGAATCTCCTCCCTTGCTGCGCCCTCACACCCCTGACCCAGGAGGATCCTGCGAGACCAGCGAGACGCTGAGCTCTGAGGAAAGGGGAGGAGAAACTGTCAGAACACATTTCATGCACTTCACAACTATATTGGAATGTAACCAATTAGTGCCAGGAGGAGAGAGCAGAGCAACAAAGAGCCTCAAAGAAGACACAACAAAATGCAACATAGAGGGACAAAACGCACTGAGTGCTGTCGAGCTTTATCCCGCAAAGAGGTGAAGTCGCCCTAAAAGCCATCAACTTAATCTAACAAGGTTAGAGCCCCCTCCTCAGGGTCATCCCACTGTTTTTCCCAGAGCAGAGAATCCTAACCTGACATGGTAAGTGCTAAAGGGAAGAGAGATTGAGGGAATTAAGGCAAATAAGAGGGGCAGAATATTTCTGTACATTATGACTTTAAAAGAATAGTGAGGAACTTCTACCCTACAATTCCATGTATATTAGCATCTGTAATTTTTGAGTCAATAGCTGTGGTACCTTAAATAAGACCACATCGATTATTTTAAAAGATTATGACTCAATATTTGAGAATTTAGATCCCTCTAAATCTCTACTGTACCTTACACAAACCCCTCTGATGGACTTATCACTGATGGCTGCTTTTCCACATTACACAGTTGAGGCCAGAAACCAAGTCTTAGTCACTTTTGTGCAGTATACTTTAGCACAGTGATAAGCATAGGGGCAAGGACACAGTAGGACCTTCATAAATGTCTGTTGAATGTATAGTGAATGAGGTGAGGGAGGCGAGAGAGTGGAGAAAGGAAGAAGCAGGGAAGGAGGTACAAAGGGAGGGGGCAAGGAAAGAAGGAAGAATGATGATGATGTCAGGATAACACCTTCCATGGGGAAAAGTGTTATGAGTTATATTGTGTCCCCCCAAAAGAGATGTTGATGTCCTAACCCCTGGTACTTGTAAATGTGAACTTGTTTGGAAATAGGGTTTCTTTGCAGATGATCCAGTTAAGATGAAGTCATTAGGGGGAGTCCTAATCCAATATATCTGGTATCCTTATAAAAATGTGGAAATCTGGACACAGACACACACAGAGGGATGAGGAGGTGAGGAGAGCCAAGTGAAGATGGAGGCAGAGACTGGACAGAGGCAGATGCAAACAAAGGAACACCAAGGATTGTGGGCTACCACCAGAAGCTAGGAAGAGGCAAGGAAGGATTCTACTCAGACTCTTAGAGAGAGCAGGGCTCTGCAGACACCTTGATTTGGGACTTCTAGACTCCAGCACTGTGAGACAGTAAATTTCTGTTGTTTGAACCCACCCAGTTCGTGGTACTTTTTATGTAGCCTTAGCAAACTAGTACAGAGAGACTGTACCATGGGTCTCCATTATTGATCATTATTACAGCGGTTGACAAACTTTTCCTTAAAAAGGGACAGATAAAAAATATTTTAGGCTCTGTGGGCCATAAGGTCTCTGTCACGACAACTCAACTCTGTCACTGTAGTGTAAAAGGAGTCATAGACAATGTATAAATGAATAAGGGTGTCTGTGTTCCAATACAAGTTTATTTTATAGACACCAAAATTTGAATTACATATAATGTTTCTGTATCATGAAATATTGTTCTTCTTTTGTTTTTTTTCCAACTATTTAAAAATGCGAAACCTACTCTTAGCTTGCAGGCTGTACAAAAACAGGCAGTGGCCAGATTTGGCCTGTAAGCTATAGGTTGTCTACCCCAGGGTAGGGATCTAGGAATCAGAAATGCCTGGCTCTAGTCCTGATTCCACTGATTATTATTCTTGTAACTTTGATTAAATCACTGACTTTCATCTTCAAAAGAGCAAAATAAACCTTTCCTTACCCACCTGGAAGGTTATGAGGATGAGATAAAAATCATATACTTTAAAATGCTTTGTATATGGTTAACACTACAGATACTTTGATATATTTAGCTCTGACTTATTCTTCAGAAATAAATATTAACAGTAAAGTCAGGGTGATGATCAAGTGACTCTGAGTCATGCAACCAGGGCAGAGTGGAAACAAAGACATAAGCCCCTTCAATCACCCACAACTTCAGATGGATCAGGCAAGAGGACAGGAAGATGTGGGCAGATGAAGGACTTTCTGGGATAAACAGCAACTCCAAGGCAAATAAATGTTCATTCTCTTTGGTCACATTTGATCCGGGGCTACTGCTGAACCAAGAATTTCTTTTAGGGAATGTTCTGCTGAGAGGCTGTTCTGTAACTCAGTTCCCTAGGTCATCACTCTAAACAAACATTCATCATCCACTAAAGCTCCTTTGGCCATCTTGAGCTCCTTTCTATGGTGCCAACAGCTGACGAAGCCATAAATATTACCCTGCACGCAGCGCTGTCTTCACACTTGCCACCGTAAGGAATTGGAACCCTGCCACTGGGCTCTGCAGGGGCTGGACTAGAGCTGACAGCTCCAGATTTTCAGGTCTGGCACAAGGTAAAGCCAAAGAAAGCACTGAGGAATAAAGAAAATAGTTCACAGGAGTAAATATCATTTTGCTCACACTGCATAGGACTGTAGATCTCCCTGGAACTAAGTTATGCCCTTGAGGAGATGAGAGAAGACCCTTCCAAATTAGTAGCACAACCAGTCATGGTCATAAGTCCTTAGAAAATAGAGATTTTACTCCAAATTAATTATTCCGATTCTCCTTCATCCCTAAGACTGTGCATTTCCTTGATGTAGAAAGAAGTGTTGTCACTAAACTTATTCTCAGTTCCTGACTCCTTGTACTCATGTTTGAAGTGAATAGGAGAGAATTCACATCTTTTGCCGATTCCTGGCTGCCACCAATATCTGAAGCCTCATCCTCCTTTTGTCTTCTTCTCCATTCCCACCTCCACCCTGACACATCACCAGCCTTCAAAACAACAAAGAAGAAAGCCATGGTGATTGAGTATCTCTTAGCAACTTGATGCCCTTCTTCTAAAGGATGCTCACAGAATGGTGGGGCCAAAGGTATCCCTCTTGGAAGCAGGGTGCTTAATGGAAAGGGCATGGGCTCAAATTCTGGCTCTGCCCATGTTATGTGGCTAGGGCTCATCACTTAAATTCTGAGCCTCAATCCCTTATCTGTAAAATGGGAACCAGATCATTTACCTTAGAGTATTTCATAAGCATTTAAAAGGACGTGCTCTCAAAAAATAGTAGCTATTATGATTATTTCAGAGCATTCGGGACTTCTTCTCCAGCTTTGTCTTCAGCCACATGTACTCAACAGACTTCACAAATGCCTATTTAGTGGCACAGATACACCTGTGCCACTAAAACCCATAATGGTACATGAGAAAGCAAGGAAGAAGCTACAAGGTTACTTGAAGCCTGGGCTCTACAAGAGCAAGTGGCTGGGGACAGGGAGGAGGGGCTGGCCTTCTCCTCCCGTGAGTGATCTCCAGGTTATCATATGCCGGCAAATTTTCATGCTCCTGGTTGAACCAGATGGATAATGATTTATACTGTGACTACTGTGCAGTACCTGAGAGGAAAGAAAAGTGATATGAATGATCGCTTTCAATACACACATACGGTTATGCTTGTAGGTCTGAATTATTGAGAAAATATTTCAGGAGCTTCTATAGCTCATCCTCTAGAAAAGCAGGATCGTTCCAGCAGCTAGAGAGAGAATATGATCAGGAAAACAAATTTAACTTGGAAAAGCTACATGTCAGCCAGATAAAGCAATGAAAAACATTACACCATATTTAGTTATTTTGGAGGGGGTGGGTGGTTAAAAAGCACTGTTAGTCTCAAGCCTAGCTGTAGGTGCTTGGTGATAAGATTCCCTCCTTCAAACATCTCAGGTAGGATGGTAATGAAACCGATGGCCAGCCTTGGGCAATGAAGTTGAGGCACTCAGCCCTTGGAGGGATTCTTACTGGTAGAGTGGTAGGAACATCTTTTATCATGAGGCTTTCACACAGTGTCTTTCTTTCCCTTTTTCTTTTTCATAGGAACTCTTTGTACTAATATATACCTAAATAGATCTGTCTTTAAAAAAAAAACAGTATGTTAATTTGTAATCCAATTTGATGAAATACTAACCTGTAAATTCAGTGGGTGGGGAGGAGAGATGGGAGAAGGTCAAGAAAGAAAGACATTTTCATAATTACTGGCTATTACAAAATCATTTAAAAGGACGCACAACAAGAATGGAGGTTGCAAGACTCAATGTGATGGGTTCCTGTTTAAAAGCCCAGCACTATCATTAATCAATGAATGGTGATGTGGCATTGGCTCAGGCACTCTCAGTGATGGTTTGACAGGAAATCAACGGCTACACAATTTTGCTGCACCCCAGAAATAAAAGGTCTAGCTTGCCATAAGCATATTTCGTAATTAGAGTACTGACAGATGCATTCCTTATCCTAGTTCTAAACTGCTGCATCTTCATTTCTTCAGAGAGTTTATTTTGAGCTCCACCTGCATAAGCTCTCCATGTGAAAGGCTAATAAGAGATGATTAAAGTGTTCCTCAGGGCTTAGGAAAATCCCAAGCTTCATTTTTTTTTTTTTTTCATGTCTTCCCAACTGCCCTGGGCCCATTTACTCAACAAACATTACTGAGCACTTATGTTCCATGCATTAGGTTGGGTTCTGCTGGGAGTATATTGATAAATGAGATATGACATGTGCCTTGAAGAAATAACAAGCAAATCTATGAAGCTTCTCATATTCTTCGAAGAAGTTCTACTGAGTTCTGATCCTGGTTTTCCTCTCTTCTGTGTCTTCCATCCTGCCCATGTGATCTCTTTTCCTTTGTGACACTTCTGTACCTTGTACACATTTCTATAATAAGCTTTTCCACAACATATTGTGTTTATTTGATTATGTCCCTTGCCCCAAAGAACTCTGCAAGCAGATGGCCATGCCATACTAATAATCCTATTCACAATGTGAATTCACAGTTCACACATTCCCATATTCACAATGGCTATATATAGATTTTTTTAAAAATTTTGTTGAATATGAACATAATCCATCCACTTCTATGGCTTCAACTACTAGCTATATGATGTTCATTCTTTCTTTTAAATTTATTTTACTGAAGTACAGTTGATGTACAATGTGTTAATTTCTGCTGTATAGCAAAGTGATTCAGTTCTCTCTCTCTCTATATATATATATATATATTCTTTTTCATATTCTTTTCCATTATGGTTTGTCAAGGGATATTGAATATAGTTCCCTGTACTATACAGTAGGACCTTGTTGTTTATCCATTCTGTATATAATAGTTTGCTCCTGCTAGTCCCAAATTCCCAGTCCTTCCCTCTCCCTCCCCTTCTCCCCCTTGGCAACCACAAGTCTGTTCTCTATGTCTGTGAGTCTGTTTCTGTTTCATAGATAAGTTCATTTGTGTCATATTTTAGATTCCACATATAAGTGATATCACATGCTATTTGTCTTTCTCTTTCTGACTTACTTCACTTAGTGTGATAATCTCTAGGTCCATCCATGTTGCTGCAAATGGCATTATTTAATTCTTCTTATGGCTGAGTAGTATTCCATTGTATATATGTACCACATCTTCTTTATATAATGTTCATTCTTAATGTGAATGCTCATCCCTGATCCCCTCCCAAGCTTCAAATTCAGTATTTCCAATTGCCTATTAAATACCTCCACTGGAATGTCCCACAGGCATCTATAACTTGACTTTTCCAAAACTGAATGCACTGTATTCCCCTACAGCAAATCTGTCTCCAATTGTTCATATCTTGGTTAACAGTGAGACCACCTATTCCCTCTTTCAACCACAAATTTCAGTGTCTTTTTTGATTCTTCTCTTTTCCTTACCTACCACATCTTATTGATTTGACCTTGGAAAACTCTCAAGTCATAAAGCTTTCTTGTCTCATTGCTTTGCCACTGCCTTAGTTCAGATCCTTGTCATCTCTTATTTAACTTCCTACCAGGCATCCATACCACCACCAGCCTCTACAATGCCACCAGAATATTGCAGAATCTGATTCTGCAGGTTGACAGTTGAGAGATCTCTCCTGGCTCCCTAATGCCTAAAAGAAAATGTCTTTGTTTCTGAGCATGGTACCTATTGACAATCTGACTGCAGCCTGTTTCATCGGGCTAGATTCTGATGTTTTCCACTACACATCCTATAATCTAGTTACACTAAATGTTTGATTGTTCTCTGGACAAGCCAGGGAGACCTCCAAGTCCTTGCACATAATATTACATTCCCTATGCCTGAAATTTCTTCTCCTAAATCACCTAGCCAATTCCTCCCTCCCTCTGCAAAGATTTCTGATGCCACCAGGAGCAGTTAGTGGGTTCCCTTCCTGTGTTGCTAAAGTTTTTAATTCTCACGTGTTTTACAGTTTCGTAATGTAGTTCTTGCTAGTGAGACTGAAAACTCAGTGAGTGTTAAGAAGTCAACTTCATCTCTGTTACCCTGGGCAAAGTCTGGTATGTGGTAGATAGTCAATGAATGTTTGCTAAAACAATGAATGAGTCACTAATTTAACAGTCTAAGGTTAGTTAAAGATATAGTTAGGCACCAACTGTGTATAAAGATAGTTGAAGCCATGGTTATGATTTTAAGTACCTAGAAAATGTATAATTATAAGAAATAAGGTATTGATGTTAAAAAAAAAAAGAAAAAGAAAAAGAAATAAGGGATTGGGCTTCCCTGGTGGCGCAGTGGTTGAGAGTCCGCCTGCCGATGGAGGGGACGCGGGGTCGTGCCCCGGTCCGGGAAGATCCCACATGCCGCGGAGCGGCTGGGCCCGTGAGCCATGGCCGCTGAGCCTGCGCGTCCGGAGCCTGTGCTTTGCAACGGGAGAGGCCACAACAGTGAGAGGCCCGCGTACCGCAAAAAAAAAAAAAAAAAAAAAGGAAGAAAGAAAGAAGGGATTGAGACAAAACCCTAGGGAGCATTGATATTTATTAGTATGAAAAGAAAGAAAAACCAGCTAAGGAAATTAAGAAAAGCTGTCAGAGGAGTGGAAGCGCCACAGTATTGTCACAGAATAGCACTTCCTGAAAGAAACCTAGGAGAGAACTTCCTCAGAGAAGCTCTCCCTGATTTCTCAAATCAGGATTAGAATCCTCTTTATATGTGCTCTCACCTCACTCCATACTGGACCCTGTCAGAGTGCTTATCACAGTGATTTGTCTACTTGTCTACAATCCTTATAGAATATTAGCTCCCCAAAGACAGGGACTACGTCTTATTGACAGCATATGGCACACATCTACTGGTCAATAAATATTTGTTGGAACAGCTGAAGAGATGAATAATTAAATACCTTAGTGAAATGAAGTCAAGACATCACATAAGATGAGAATGAAAGATGCCCCCTGATTTTAGTATTCAGGAAGATACTGCGTGACTTCTATTCTTATGTGTTACCACATATACCCACAAACTCTCATGAGTTTCACACTGGAAGGTTCAAGAGTTTTAGAGTCATTACCTCCCTTAAGAGATGGAAAGTTAAACACATCATTTCAAAATTACTTCAGCAAATAGTACTCTCTTTAAGCCAAGGAACTTTAAATAATTCTAATCAACTCATCTCTTAGTGACCTTGAACTTTTGACTATTATATCCTGTACATGTTATAATCATATGCCCTCTATCTGAGGAATCCTTGCAAAGTAGAACCACAGATTATTTATCATCATAATACCCCAAGTTGCTGATATAAAAGGAATATTTTGATGATAAATCCCTAGACAAATGAATGGAACAGAATCTCTGACAGATTACTAATGTTTTGTTTTCAGATTTACAAATGAGAACTTGAAATAAAAGGGACTGGAAATGGAAAACATAAGTACAGCCTGTAGAAAACAAATGCCCTTCAGGACATGAGGTAGGGAATGTACTTCAGCAATGGAATGTATTTCAGCAATTTCTGAGAGTTGCTGAGAACTGAAAATTCAGCTCTCCTGGGCCTGTGCAAACACAATGATGATCGTGATCATGATGTAAACTGCCTTCCACCCTCTTGTCCTTCCTGACTACCACTGGGTGCCATCTGCATACAGGGGACTGTCAAAGCAAAGATGTATGAAAGGAATTTGCTGTTGTTTCTCAGCCTTACCCCTTGGAAAGTTAAGCGAGAGGGACCAAATCCTTCCTGCCAACTACATCTTGCATACAGCTTGGATCTCCAGGACACCATGGACTCTGACTGGAACCATGTTCTAAAATTGATAAACCGGGGACTTTCCTGATGGTCCAGTGGTAAAGAAGGCTGCCAGAAAACAATTGTGCACTATTCAAAGAGGGCTAAGTTCTACAGAATACATCAAAAAAACCTGATGTTAAAGAGAAGTGGTGTGCCCTAAAATATCCATGTAATATGGCACAAAAAGTGTAAGATTTGTAGTCAAAATACATAAATATACCATTTTCAGCAGTGACCCACACTAGCAGCATGACTGTACAAGTTACTGAACTTTATGGTCCTCAGTTTCCTCTACTGTAAAATGAAAACAAAAAACCCACTTCATAGTATGATAAGGGTCAAATACAATCATCTATGCATAGCCCACAGCTCAGACACTGGTGGACATTCAATAAATATTGCTCTCTCTTCCAGTTTGAGCTCCTTAAAAAATTAGACTGGAAAAGGAAGTTTATCTATCAAAAAACTTTTAACAGAGCACTGACTGCTAATAAATTAAGACGGATATACCATAATACTAGATACAATACTTTATCACATAAAAGACAGCATTGATTATAAGACATCAATAAAGAAGAAAAATTGTTGCTAATCATATGTTTCCATTGACTCTATGAAGCATCACAATTTCAGAAAAGTTAAAATATGAAAATATGTGTGTATTTTCATAAAATCAATGAAATACACCAAGTGTCTAAGATTCCAGAAAAGCTTAGAGATACAACAGAAGCAAGAACTGGGATACAAAGAATCCCATACTTGCCTTCTGCAGCTTAATCTCTTTATCTTGAGGGGAAAAAAGTCATGAAGGTGTAGGCCAAACAGTCAAGCAATTGCTCAATTGGGAATTCCTTTAAATACCAGTTTACCCAGTTTACAGCAGTAACTAGATATGTAGAAACAGCATTTGAGGGAACAAGCAAATGGAAGAATTTGGAAGGAATTACCATCTTCTTTTTAAAATGATAGCTAATTTCCATCTAAGTGTTTTTGATGTTCGAGTTTAAGTATTTAAAGTGTGTAGTTCTAAATCTGTAAGGAGACCACATGATAGTTCTGAGGCTTGGAGAAGGACACTTAAGAATGCCTCCTGACCACCTAGTTATGTAACCTATAGCGACATTTAGTGGTGGCTCCCTCAAATTACAACCAGTAGTCCCAGAGGGGTGGGACAATTGCTCCAATCAAATGACTAAGCAAAATTCTCATTTATCACAGTGTAAGTGATGTCCCCATACTCTTCCCGGACAGAGGTTATTAAGATGTCTTCCGGACGTGGTGCTAGAAGTGGTGGCAGCTAATATCACTGCAATCTTAATGTTCGCTATTTCCTGCATAGCCTTTATTTCATTAACAGAATCACAGAACTGGAAGTGGCCCTAGGGATTATCTAATCCAATTCTCTTATTTGCAGATTATAAAACTGCGATTCATCTATGCTAGCCCAAGGTCATACAGCTAGGTAGGAGCCAATCTAGGCCTTGAACCAGGCCTCCCAATTCCAAATGCATTGTTCTCTCAAACTATTTTGCTATTCATGAGTAATAGGTATGCATATTTTTCAGCACTTATTGATTGAGCACTTAATATGTGATGAAGTGTATTGAAGCATATTTACAGTTCTGTTAGGAAGTTTGAAATGATTTAGGGATTGGTATGTAGAAAAACAAAGTCAATGAAAACTAACAATTAACATCTATATAGCTCTGACTGCCCTATAATGTAGGTCCAGTTATTATCCCCATTTTACTCTTGAAGAAATTGAGGCATAGAGAGTTTCTGGTAATTGCTAACTCCAAAAACCCCCTAAAAGTTACATAGAAAAGTAAATGCAATCATAACATACTACATGGCTCAGCTGTAAATGACAGTAACATAGGCTCAATAATGTAAACCACAACTTTAGAACATGACCATATTTGAAAAAGATCAGGGGAAGTTATGTATTGAAGAATGGGGCAAGGGAGACAGAGATACGGGATATAAGAATACTAAACCATCAGTTTCTATAGTAGACATCAAGAGAAAACATCAAAACTGAAAAATTAAGACAAAAATAACAACATAAACATAGAGACGTTTATACGGATGTAAATCCATGTGACAAAGAGAAAAGAGAGTTGACGTGGTTGCCTGTGGAGAGACAATCAAAGGTGGGAGGTAGGTGGGATGGAGCACTGCTGTTTTTAATTATAAGGCTTACAGAACTACTTGATACTTTAATATATATGTGCATTTACACTATGACTAAATATAAAATCAAATTTTAAAACCAACACATACAAAGGCAAATCACTAAAAATACTGCCTTCAAACTTATGTGTAAAAAGGACAACAATGATTCACAGGTATTGAAATAGGACATTTTACACAATGATCTTCTATGTCATTTGCCAAAAGATGTAAAACATCAACCAGAGAGTTGTTGCTCAAAGAAAGGCCTTGTTTCTATGTTGAAAAGATTGGCAAATAAACACACATTTATACATTTTAAGTTGAAATAAAGTATTCTGCTTATGTATGTACTGCTTTTTACTATTCTCCTCTTTAACTAAGTTTTTAAACTAATCAACCAGTATCCCCATCATGTTCGCATAGCATCGGTGGACACTGCGCTGTGCCACCCAGACCCCCTCTTTGGAACTGAGCCACCCAACCCCACTGCCCACATCAAAGCAGCTAGTGGCTCTCAGCTGAGTCATTCTCCAGAACCGAAAGGTGCCATCTGGCCCAAGGTCACAACACTTTTCCACTAATGGTCAACTGGTGATATAAAAACTTGGCCCTCTTGACATGAGATAGAATGAAGTGACATCCAGCTCCAGGATCTCTGGGGGATCTGCTGAGGACTATGCCAGAACCCCCCAGTCCTGCTTCCTGCTTCCTCCCGCCCAGAGGTATTGGTCTCACACTGGTGATGGTCTCCCCAGTAAACTACTAATACACAAATCTCCACGTCAGAGTGTGCCTCCAGGAACTCTGACATGAGGGTCAAATAGGAGCCCTTTTACTGTTCTACTAGATACACTACTAAAATTATTTTTATTTAAGTGACTTTAAAAACAAAGGCCTAGCACCACTTATTGAAGAGGCTGTCTTTTCATCATTGTATATTCTTGCCTCCTTTATCAAAAATAAGGTGACCATATGTGTGTGGGTTTATCTCTGAGCTTTCTATTCTGCTCCATTAATCTATATTTCTGTTTTTGTGCCAGTACCATACTGTCTTGATTACTGTAGCTTTGTACTATAGTCTGAAGTCCAGGAGTCTGATTCCTCCAGCTCCGTTTTCCTTTCTCAAGATTGCTTTGGCTATTCGGGGTCTTTTGTGTTTCCATACAAATTGTGAAATTTTTTGTTCTAGTTCTGTGAAAAATGCCAGTGGTAGTTTGATAGGGATTGCAATGAATCTGTAGATTGCTTTGGGTAGTAGAGTCATTTTCACAATGTTGATTCTTCCAATCCAAGTACATGGTATATCTCTAAACCTGTTTGTATCATCTTTAATTTCTTTCATCAGTGTCTTATAGTTTTCTGCATACAGGTCTTTTGTCTCCTTATGTAGGTTTATTCCTAAGTATTTTATTCTTTTTGTTGCAATGGTAAATGGGAGTGTTTCCTTAATTTCACTTTCAGATTTTTCATCATTAGTGTATAGGAATGCAAGAGATTTCTGTGCATTAATTTTGTATCCTACTACTTTACCAAATTCATTGATTAGCTCTAGTAGTTTTCTGGTAGCATCTTTGGATTCTCTAAGTATAGTATCATGTCACCTGCAAACAGTGACAGCTTTACTTCTTTTCCTAATTGGATTCCTTTTATTTCTTTTTCTTCTGATTTCTGTGGCTAAAACTTCACAGCTACATGTAAAAGAATGAAATTAGAACACTCCCTAACACCATACACAAAAATAAACTAAAAATGGATTAAAGACCTAAATGTAAGGCCAGACACTATAAAACTCTTAGAAGAAAACATAGGCTGTAAGGCCAGACACTATAAAACTCTTAGAGGAAAACATAGGCAGAACACTCTATGACATAAATCACAGCAAGATCCTTTTTGACCCACCTCCTATACAAATGGAAATAAAAACAGAAATAAACAAATGGGACCTAATAAAACTTAAAAGCTGTTGCACAGCAAAGGAAACCATAAACAAGATGAAAGGACAACCCTCAGAATGGGAGAAAATATTTGCAAATGAAGCAACTGACAAAGGATTAATCTCCAAAATATACAAGCAGCTCATGTAGCTCCATATCAAAAAAACAAACAACCCAATCCAAAAATTGGCAGAAGACCTAAACAGACATTTCTCCAAAGAAGATATACAGATTGCCAACAAACACATGAAAGAATGCTCAACATCATTAATCATTAGAGAAATGCAAGTCAAAACTTCAATGATATATCACCTCACACCAGTCAGAATGGCCATCATCAAAGAATCTACAAACAATAAATGCTGGAGAGGGTGTGGAGAAAAGGGAACCCTCTTGCACTGTTGGTTGGAATGTAAATTGATACAGCCACTATGGAGAACAGAATGGAGGTTCCTTAAAAAACTAAAAATAGAACAACCATACAACCCATGAATCCCACTACTGGGCATATACTCTGCGAAAACCATAATTCAAAAGGAGTCATGTACCAAAATGTTCATTGCAGCTCTATTTACAATAGCCAGGACATGGAAGCAACCGAAGTGTCCATCAACAGATGAATGGATAAAGAAGATGTGGCACATATATACAATGGAATATTACTCAGCCATAAAAAGAAACGAAATTGAGTTATTTGTAGTGAGGTGGTTGGACCTAGAGTCTGTCATACAGAGTGAAGTAAGTCAGAAAGAGAAAAACAAATACCGTATGCTAACACATATCTTAAGAAAAAAAAAAGGTCATGAGGAACCTAGGGGCAAGATGGGAATAAAGATGCAGACCTACTAGAGAATGGACTTGAGGACATGGGGAGAGGGAAGGGCAAACTGGGAAAAAGCGAGAGAGTGGCATATACGTATATACACTACCAAATGTAGAACCGATAGCTAGTGGGAAGCAGCCACATAGCACAGGGAGATCAGCTCTGTGCTTTGTGACCACCTAGAGGGGTGGGATAGGGAGGTTGGTAGGGAAGGAGATGCAAGATGGAAGAGATATGGGGATATATGTATATGTATAGCTGATTCACTTTATTATAAAGCAGAAAGTAACACACCATTGTAAAGCAATTATACTCCAATAAAGATGTTAAGAAAAAAAGAAAAAGAAAAAGGCCCTGGGTTCTTTTACCTTCTTTGATTTAACTTCCCATTTCAGAGAGTTTTAAATGGTGCCTTCCATGTGCTTTGACCTTATTTCATTTAATAATCAAATTTATCTTCAGGATAATTTAATATTTGCCTGAATATCTACTTTATACAAAGTACAGTGGAAAGGGAGGAGGGAGAGGGCAGAGGAGAATGCACAATGAAAAGTGAATGACAAAGGCTGCATGTTTTCTTCCTTGATGGGTTTGATATTTGGTAGAGAAATTATAATATACAACAACTGTGTAAAAACTAGAATGTAACAAAGAAGTGAAAAGTGGTACAGAAGTTCAGCTAGAAGATGATTTTTTTCGTTTTGCGTTTGGTTGGTGGTAGGGAAGTAGAAAGAAAGAGGAGCAGGTAGGTGAAAGGTTGCTACAACTTCCTGCTTAACCTACTCAAGATCAACCGGCCTTTCTATGCTGGCTTGGAGATAGGCAGATGAAAAAGGTAGGTAAGTAATTTCAGACAGATGTAACAGCTAAGAGGAAAGGCTCAGAGGTATAAAGGGTGGTGGCAGTGTTTGGGGAAAAGCTGCCAATCTAGTTTGAGTAGCGCATCGGATGTACATCACACATCTTTGGATATGTCATAAGGAAGGCTGGTGACTGCCCTTCAGCCTCCAGGCCAGCTGGGCAGCCACGAGCCCCTACCCAGTACAGAGGCATTTGCTTTTCCACTGATCTACTACAGACGTCCCAGAAGGTCTCAGTCAAACCTCTTCCAAAGAGTGAATACACTATTGCACTATAGTTTTAAAAAAATATAGACTCTCCGGGGGTAAAAATGCTTGAAACTTTTTCATCAGCTAAATTTCTACAGTTATCTTTTAGTATTTCTATATTATTTTGCTATAAGAAGATGATTTTTTCATAGAGAGCATTTTGACGCTTTGTTATATATATTTCTAAGTTATTAAGTTATTGATCTCTGCTATAACAGGAGAAATAATTAAATAAGACACATATGAGTCATGTCTTCATATAATGAAATACTATGAAAACCTGCATTAAAAAAGGCAAAATTAAGACCTAGAGAAAGAGAGCCAAATGTGAATAAATGATTAAATACATATGCACTCAAGAGGGACACTAATCTATTCAAAACATGGAACAAGTAGCAAAAAGATTGGACCAGGTTGGTCCGGGTGATGGAGCTGTCTAGCTTCCAGCACACCACGCCAACACTGCAGAGTTTGCTCTCCTGCTGAAACCTCCCCATTGTCATCAAGGACTTTTAATTAATGACTTAAGTGAAGGAAGCAACCTGTTGCTGTTCAAACTCTCCATGTTTACAGAGACATTCACTACAAGGGGCATGAAACTTATTAGAAGATGATACATTTGGTCATTAATCTTATATTTTCACATGCAGTTATTCCTAACAGACTCTTTACTCCTAAGCACTTAGGAAGACATTTCCAAACCCCATCATCAGAAGTGTATGGAACCTCCAAAACTGTCCAAAGATACAGAATTCAACTTCTTAAACTTAACTGAAAACAAAGGGAACACCATACCAATTCTCTCTTTAGAAATAACTGACAATTTCACTTAGAAAGTATTACAGAAGAACAGATGGTTGAATTCAAATTAGTTATTAATATAAAAATTTATAGAGAAAAAATTATCATTCAGTTATTAACTATAATATTTATAGAGAAATTAAGTATGGAAAGAAATAAAAATAAGATGAGCAAAAACAGGACTTCACACATTCTTCAAAAGATGCACCTTAGTCTTGGATTATTGTCAACTCTTAATGTCAGACTCTAGGCCAGTTTGTTCATGGGGGCTGGCCAAGAAAGCCTTCTTTAGTGCCAAGATTCTCTGGCCAAATATCAGCATGGGGACACCCTTGTGTTGGTAATCTCTAGCTAATTTACTAGCAGTCCAGAAACTCATGTCAGAATGGCTCATATCTTCTCTCAACCTACAGAAAGCCACAAATTTACCATCTCAGCTATGCACTGGCAGGTCTTCAATGTAAAGTTCTATATATTAGTGACCATGACCTATATCCTCAGAGGGTCCACAGGTCCGCAGTTCAAGAAAAGGTTTGGGTTTATTCCACAGTTCAGCATATGTCTGTCTGACTGCACAGTGGGACAGAAATCTTGCCAAATAACCTGGCAGTCTTCAACCTGGCTATCAGAAGACTAAAAACCATACAGCCATTTTAAGCAAACTGCCAAGACAATAAATTGGTACATCTCCCATACAATTTCTTAACTTAGAATGAAAATAGACTTGTTTAATTTCCTAATCTATAGTAATTCAATACAATATATTAATAAAGTCTTTTAAAATATATAGAAGCAAAAGACTCTAATATCTCACAGGTTGATGATATATAAACCACCCACCCACATTTTATATAACACTTGTTCATAAGGAAGATTAAATATGTCAGAGTAATTGAGAGTATTTTTCATTCCATATAAATCCAGAGATAAAAATCAAAATTTCAGTTTCTCTTCTCAATCTCACTTTCTCACTCATCATATATTTGTACAACAGTGTCTCGAAAAATGCCAGCACAAATAAGTACTCAATGAATAGTAATATGTGTTGAACAAACAAATAAACTAATGTTGATCTCTAGAAGGAGCCCACAGCTCCTCCCTTGTTTTCCTACTTCTGCTTCTAAGGAGAGCATGTTATGGGGATAGTGGAGGAAAGGGCAGTATATTGGGTCCCAGAGTGAAGTGTTGGGTATAACATGGGCTAAAGGTCTGCCTTCTGGTGATTTAGAATCCTGACTTCTTTTAGGATTCTCTCTCCTGCCCTCTTCCTGTTGGATCTCCAACTCCTGCCCAACAGTAGGATTGCCATTCTTCTCTCTGTCCTTTTTCTCCTCTTCCTTCATTGCCTCCACATATCCCCTCTTCAGAAAGGCACACAGACACTGGCGTTAGACCCAGGATAAACAAGATCCGTAGAAGCTGCCTCAGCCCTTCTGTGCTAGGCTACCAGAGACATGTCTTCCTTTTCCTTTAGTCATCTTTCCTTGTCTCTGATCACCAAGATGTACATAATGGTACAGAGTGAAACTTAAGGAAGAAAGCTGAGGAAGTAGTAGGCGCATGTCTTGAGTCTGAGCCTCAGACCTACTTTGGGGGAAGTGGTCATACACACTGCTGTCCAGAAGACCAGGAGATTGCAGGATGATTTGTGACCTCAAACCTCAGTAAGAAGAAGAATGCATTTGCCTAGTCTTTAGTGTGTGTGTGTGTGTGTGTGTGTGTGTGTGTGTGTGTGTGTGTGTGTGTGTGTGTGTGTGTGCATGTGTGTATATCTTTACAGCTCCTTAGCTTTGGGTAAATGGCCAGTTAAGGATTTAAAGTGCTTAATCGTGATCAAAATCATCTTGATATAATTAATAATTAATACATAAATATATAGATCAGCAAAAACTGCTTTCAATAAATGTGATTAAACCATTACTGCTCCAAAAGACTTCAGATGGTGAATACAACATAATGTCTATGGGGCATCACTGTATGGAATGAAGTAAGGGAGAAGGTAGAAACTAATCCCTCATGAAGCCCTGAGGACAAAACAACTTGTACAGTCTCTGAACAGGCAGGAGTATCAATATAAAGTTCATTAACATTCTCATAAGATATCGATCAGGTACCCACATCACCTATGACCCAAGTGAATTTTACTGTAAGTAGGAGCAGAACCTAGAAGCAGTCCTCAGAAAGCCCCAATCTCATCTCTAGTTATAGTCACTTTCAGACCTGCCTTGGACCATCACCTTTCCTCCTATATTGGGACACATTAACATTCACTATGGACAGTTAATCTCTAATGTCTTCATTATATTACTGCTGGCAACTTATTTTGCCCATGAAGCACTTTTATAGCACCAAATGATTTAACCTAGTCCCTCCTTTAGAGAAGTCTTAAAAAACGTCAAGGTTTGTATGAGCCTAAGAGCGGCTACTTTCTACCTGGGGCTAAGTTGTACAAGAAATGAGGCAGAGCAGCTGGAAAAGAAGATATTCGGACACCTAATCCAGTTCTTATGATGTTCTTCATTATTTTATTTGAAAAGAATTCCGAAAACAGCAAAGTCATTTTCAAATGTGATTATAAAAGCGATCAATTACACTATTTTGCATCATCTTAATTTTAATTTTCTCATCCTAGAGTTTATTATCACTCAGGACAGGTGACATGTGAAACCTTTTTAAAGATTTTTTGCAAAGTTTTGAAAAGCTATCAGCCAGGATCATGGTATAATAAGACATAACACGTTTCCTTTAAAAATATTTAAGTGCATGTGTAAAGTTAAGAAGCTGTTGTATATTTATGATTTAATAAAATAATTCTAAAGGAAAAAATACTTCTAAAATCCTAAACTGTAATATAACAATCTATGACCACAATCATTTGCCCATCCATCTTTATTACTCCATTCCTCCAAACAACTCCTGTTCTTTAAATTGTTGAAAACTCCCCAATTTATATTTCCATTCATAGACTTACTACTATTCCAAACCATACACAATCCTCGTAGATCTCTTCACCTGGGTGATTTACAGACACACAAAATCAGCACATCTAAACTAAATTTATCAAATTTCCCTGCCCTCCCTTTGAGCCCTGAGCTTCACACAAACCAAACTCCTCATCGTCCACTGAATGGGCTCTTCTGAAAGTCTCCTGACTCTATGTATTTGCTCATATCTTCACCTGAACTGATCTTATGTTCCCTCATTTCTACTCAATCCCTTCTTAACTCTCCCCCAGCAAATTGCCTATTCAACACTCTCTCGTCTCTCAATATACGTTTGAATTATTACCTCTTCTCAAATCCCTTCCTGTCAGGTAGACGGCCATTCCTCCTGTGAGTTCCCACTGATCCCACTATGCTTCAGCAATGAAGCAGAGATGATTATTACAACCATATGAGAAAAAAGGCTGTAGGAAAACATAAGCTATTTGCAACTCCAAAATAAATCTCAGGAACCCTGAGACCTACCACTGTGCTAATATAGTGAGTCATGCTCTCTGTCAAGAGTAGATTGAGGTGGAGGGGGTATATGCTCTCTAATTTGGTGATGTCTAAGGAAGGGGATTACAGACAAGTGGTAATGGGCTCAGATAAATCAGATTGGAAGGTGAGTACTGGATTGGAAACATGTTTCTGCAGGTATACTTGTGAAACCATTTGTAAAACAAAGTTAATGTAGTCATAACTTTTCCCCTTCCTCTACTTTGCCAGGGAAATGGGTCTTTGTGGCTAGGATGGCTACCAGGCCTGGTCTTTCACTGCACTGATCTGAGGTACAGGATGAATTAGAGAACAGAAAGAGTCAGAACAGCTAATGTGATTTGTATCAATAGAGGAAAGAGAGGAGGGATAGGGGAGAATAGGCAACAAGGGATCCAGAAACGCAAGGAATACAATGAGAGAGACGAAAACCAATGCAGATTGTTTGTAGCAGAGTCCTTTGAGGAAAGAAGTCTTGGGAGCAACTGCTGTGTCACGTGAGACATCCTATTTCATTGCATCTGAGATGCTATTATTCATAGAGTACATCATTATTGTATGTACTGATGAAATATACACTTGAAAGAAAAAGAGATTGAGCAAGGGTTTTTATATCCTTCTTTGCACTGTATAAAGAGGTTATTTGAGACACAAAATTACAATTTATTTTTAGCACTTTTTAATGCACTATTAGAAATGTGTTTGGGGTTTTGTTTTTGGTTTTGCTTTGTTTTGGGGGGCGTTTTTTTGGCTTATTTTTAAGCGACAGAGGGCAGAGCTTAACTTAAAGGCAGCTCAGCTTTATATAGTTACATTTAACTGTGAAGAGCCCTTCTTAACATTAAAAAATAGAAACTTTTCAGATCCCTTTTCCCATAACCCTTTCTGGTACCAAGTTGAAAAGGAATGAGCAGCATTATAGATTACTGTGGCACAGAGGATTATGTATGTGTTTGGAATACTAATAAGTCTAATTATTATCATTATTATGAAATAATGATTATAGCTAATATTTTTTAACACTGATCTAAGCTTTGAAATGAATGCGCTCATTTAGTTTTCATAACAAACTCTCTAAGATAGATATAGTTTATTATCTCTATTGAGGCACAGAGAGCTTAAATAATTGTCCAAGCTTATACAACCAGTAAGTGACAGAGCCGGGGTTCACATCCAGCCAATTGGGATCTGGTACCCATGCTGTTATCTGCCACATCCTACTGCCTCATGCTGTTAACATACAGTACATGTTTTCCCTAAACGGAAGTCATTTATTACTCTTCCACGTGAATGAAGCCAATCACAAAATGTCCATATGTAGTACACTTCAGTCAGCAAATATATACCCAAAAGCCTGGGATAATGAGGAAACCAGTCACTCCTAAGCCAAATGATCCACTGAAACTTGCACAGATAAAAAGAATACTATTAGATGAAGCGAAGATTGGATTTCCTCCAACTACAGGTTATTTTATCCTAGAAACTAAAAAGCAAGTAAATATAATCAAGAAACACGGTTTAAGTTATTTAGAGGAAAAAGTAAGACTAAAAGACACTGGTGGGAAAGCTGCAAAGATTGAAGAAGACTGTATATTTTGACATTAAATTATGTAAATCATATGCAAACTATGCAAATCTGCATGAAGCTAGGGAAAGAGAAGCTGCGGTTGTTTTTTCTTTCTTTAAGCCTTACATAAACACCTTCTGAAACAAGCAGTGAGGGACTAAGTGTGAATTTCACAATAATAGGATTTTCCAGGTACTTAGCTCATAGAAAACTGAATTAATCACATATTCAAAAAATGAAAATTAATGCTATAGAAAAATGTTGTAATCTTTGTAACACTATGGTCATGTTACAATGGTTTTTAAGTGCCTTCTAGGACTCTATTTCCAGATCTCCATCTTCATATGGTATATCATCTCCCTTTAGCACGTGTACTAAGAGACCAAAGTATCACTTACATGAAAAGTTAAGTATGTCACATTATGTAAAGGTGAAAAGACTCAGTCTGACCACAAGTAAATCCTAACTCATATACCAACGAACTAAATGGCAGCAAACTGTATTTGATTCTCTGAGGTCATTTGCATTGGCTAACTCTGTATCATTTTGACTTTGGATGAAGACCATTATGAAAAAGCTTACTCTTCAACCCATTCCAGTAACACAAAACAGCTATTTCACTGCCTTTTCTGTTGAATCTATAACCCTTGAGATAAACAAAAAGCAATACCTCAAACTAAGAGGAAATAGAAGAGTGGATGCATAGAAAATATGATGAGCACCGAAAAAGCCCATTAAAAAAAAGATTTTAAAAAAGGGCCCAAAATGATTTCTGCAAGTTACTTATTTAGAAAGAAAATTCACTATAGGATAATGGAGACAGATAAATAAAACATGATTTCTGCCTTTAATTGTCTCAGACTTTTTAACTTTTAGCCGGAACCCAGGATATGAAATTTCGTATTTATCCAAGCACAACAATCCTGAAGGAAGCCCACCAACTGTCTGCTAATCAAAATAAACTATCCTATTATGAGGGAATGTAACATGTCCTATCCTATACTGGTAGCACAGGGCCATAGACATTCACTCTTCTTTGCCACTTAAACTCTCTTAAAAGGTATGGCGAGGAACGATGTCATTCACTGGGTGACATCCACGAAGTTAATTCTGCAGGAGACTTCAGAGAATGTGTTCAATTGCTTCATTGGTCAGATGATGAGGAAACAGAAGGAAACCAAGGCCAAGAGACATTAAATAACTTTCTCAAAGTCACAGTTACTTAGTGTCAACAGAATGGGACCCAGCCTGATATCTATTTTTTTACTTATTATGCCAAATAATTTTCAAGCAAGGATTTCAATTATTTATGCTTTACTAGACCCATATTGTCATAAACAGTCAGCTGCTGACTACATGGTCCATTAAAATTAGCAAATAATATCTACCTTGCTTCCAGAGGATCTTACCAAATTCAATGTTAATCACGTCATTCCCTTGCTTTAAAAATCATTTTATCCCCAAAAGATAAAATTCAACCCAGGTAGAACATAGGTTCTTTCACAACGTAATCCCCCAGCCTAGACTTCCAGATCTCCCACCTCAGACCTTACATTCCAGAAACATCAAACTGCTTGTAGTTCTCAAAAGGAGAAAGATTGTTGGACACTGCCTTGGTTTGCATAGGCTCTTTCCTCCACCCAATAGGCTATTCTCCCACTTGTTTGGGGAAAGAATTCCTACTCACCCCTTAAAACACATTTCTTCCCTAAAGACTACTGTTCACGATGGAATTAGTCAAAGCCACCCCTCTACTTCCAACATTCCTTTGTTGTTGAGCTAATCACATAGCTTAGCAAATATTCCTCCCTCTATCTCTCTCCCTCTCTACTGAACTGTGACACCTCGAGGGGAAAGTCCTTAGCCTTACAGCTTTACATCCCCAGCTGTGAGTATATAAGTACGCCGTTAATATTTATTGAATAAATGAATGGGATGGGGGCTAAAATAGATGCCATTATTTCTGTTTCTTTTATTTTATATCAGAGAAATCTAGCTCAAAACACAACTGATAAGATTCAAGGAACTGTGGTAAAACTAAAGATTAACATTTGCAATTATTACCCATTTTAAATGAGCATAAAAATATTTAAAACCTAACTATGGAAAAGGGGTTGCAGCAAAGAGAACAATCCATACACAATGTGCATTGATTTAAGCAGGGTTTTGTGGGGGTTTTTTTCATTTTAAAGAAAAGATTTCTTGGAACAGGTGACCTTTATTACCACTTTGCTCTAATTGCAAATACTTTAGTACCTGATGCCTATTAATTTGTCTGCCCTGCCAGAAGGAAAGCCAAGAAACCACAACAAAAGAAAAATAAACCTTTAAATGCAAGCAATAAAGAACTGGCTCTGAGTAATAATTATCTTGGGTAATGCAGAAACACTAAGTAGCTAGTACAGTTCACTAAATAAATTTCATTCTCAATTTTGGAAAATTGTTCATCATTCATTGTACATTAAAGGACTCCAAAGGGAAGTATAGATTACTTTGTTTTATTTTGTAGAGTAGAACAGTTCAGCCTCACTGAGGCAATCTCACCCAGCAGAAAGGACCTTGCCTGTATATTCATAGTCATCTGTGTGCTATCAAGGGGCAGAGGATCCAGATATTAACTGCCAAGGACTGTCTCTCTAGCCATTGTAGAGGTCACTCCAACAACAGCAAGTTGATGGGACTGATGGAATATTTAGCTAGTGTCTAATTCTTCCTGAAAATTGACTGGATACTAAATTTGGCATCAATGAAATATCTTGAGTACCCATAATGCTTTGATGTTGCAGTATACCAGAAGATAAATATCCTAGGAATGAATGCAGTTATTTTCCTGAAAGTGAAAGTTCTTATGAGTTCTCGACTTTGTTGATTTCAAATCCACTGACTGTCATGGGATCAATTACCCACTTCTGGAGCTAAAAGCAAGGGGAGTAGGAGAAAGTGTTCAATCCCATCCAACTAAATAGCTCAGGTAGGAAAGAGGGGGCTTCCCTAAAGAAAAATCGGAGGGTTGTTACCAGAAGTGAGAATGAGGGAATGGGTGTTGGGCAGGTGAAAACATATACTGTACTTTTCAGAATCTGAGAAAGTTAAGGACGGCTAAAGGTAGACCAAGGAATAAAGCTATAACAACAAGCACCTCAAGTACTTCAAGTCTGCTGAAACAATATGTAGGTTTATCCCATGTGTATCAGGAAAACAGAACTAGGACCAAAAAGTAGAACTTTAAAGAGGCAGCTTTAACTTGAAATAAGGAAGAGCTTTATCATGAGAGGAGGTATTTAAAAATCAAGGGACAAGCAGAGATTCTTCCTCCACCGTTCCTGTCTTGGACCCATCTCTCTCATTTTAGAGGAAAACCTGCTCTGCCTTCTTTACTCACCCTTCTGTGCTCCTCTTCCCCACGGGAGGAGAAGACACTTGATGGTCACGTTTAGCCAAGGCTCTCTCCAGACTCTCCCTTTCAGAGCCTCTCTACATGGATCACATCTTCTCCGCAATCCTGTCTCCTCTTTGTGTGACTGCTCTCAGGACAAATCCTGACCCAGTGGGGCTGGGGAGAACTCTGGTCATCCAGCTGTATAGTCTGAATCTGGGTGAGGGACTCCATCCAGGTGATAAGACACAGGAAGCCACTTTGACCACATAATTCTGAACCACCTTCGCCAGCCTTAGAGTCAATGTCTGATTCTCATCTAACTTCCATATGTATTCTAAGTGGCTCAGAATTTAAAAGGAAGAGGAGTGCGGTTACTTGGCTCCCTTAAGCTCTAACATTTTTCAGAAGGGATTCAAACTGGAAATAGTGTTTGGAGAGGGGATGTTGTTTGGAATAGTCCACTATTCCACTTCCTTCCAATCTGTGATACTAGTTATGCAAGGTAATAAAGTTCACTGAAAATAACCAATAATTATTTGTACATGTTTATTCTTCAGAAACAATCAGAGACTTTTACCTGATTGCAGACCAGTAGAAAATCGAGCATCCTTCTTTTATTGAGAACTGGGCACTGTCTGCCTCAGGCAGTGTGATCTAATGGAATTTACTGTCTCTAAAGGCAGGAAACCTGATTCTTACCTCACTGAATTGCCATATAGCAATTATCAACTAACCCCTCTGCCCCAGCTATTCTTTGCATGAAATAAAGTAATAATGACAACATTTTACTACAGTGTTGGAGAATTGCTGATTGGGTGCGGAGTATTTATAAAATATTCATAATATGCTAAATGCTAAAAAGGAAACATTAACTTCTTAAAGTGGAAAGGTTATTATAAAAAGTGATTTGCTATGTTCTCAGACTGAAATTAGTGGAAAATATGGGGGAAATGTGTGCACTGGATCTAGAATATCCAAAGCAATCTTGAAAAAAAGAAGAATAAAGTTGGAAGACTTATATTACTTGACTTCAAGACTAACTATTAAGCTACAGCAATCAAGATAATATGTTACTGGCATAATAATCAACAAACAAATCAAGGTAACGGAATAGAGAGACAAGAAATAGAAACTCCTTTAATTTTTGACAACACAAAAAGTCACAGCAAATGTTGCTATAATAACTGGATATCTATATGCAATAAAATGAATGTTGATTTGTACTTCATACCAAATAAAAATTAATTTGAAATAGATTACAAACTTATAAAAGTTAAATAATAAAGCTTTTACAAGAAAAGGTAGGGAATATCTTCCACACTTGGAAGAAGGTAAATGTTTCTTAGATGGATTTTTCCAGTAAAAAATGGATAAGATTTCAGCAGATCCTTCATTAAAGCAGTTATATAAAAGGCCAATAAGCAAATTTGCATTCTCTTTAGAGAAATTCAAATTAAAAATACGCCAGTGAGATACGAGTAATATCCATCAAGATGGCTAAAATTAAAATAACCAACACCACCAAATGATGACAAGGATGTGAGCAACTGAAACTCTCCTGTAGCGTTAATGGGAATATAAAACAGTACAACCAGTGGTTGTACTGGGCATCAGTGGTGCGTGGGAGCTAGTCTGCACTGGTTCACAAAATCCAATCCTGCACATCTGTTCCCATGTTAGCTCTCAATGACTTCACACTGGTAGCCTGAAATTGGCCATAATGGGAGTATTTAGCTCATGAAATTGACAGCTTTGCACTTGCTGTTATGAGTGGTCTGCATCATCATTGTCTTCTCCATCTCTTCCCCTTCCTCATTCTTTTTGTTTCTCCTCCTTATTTTTCCCTTCCCCTCCTCTTTTTGTCCTTCTCCTCCTCCTCTTCCTCCTTTTCCTCCTTTTCATCCACCTTGTTTGTTTTTTTTGTTTCTGTTTTTTTTTTTTTTTTTTTTTGCAGAGTCAATTGATAAACATTTACCAACACCCCACTGGGTACAGCAACTTTGGGATAATTTATGTCCATTTCTTATAAAATGAAATATATACCTACTCCCTGACCTAGAAATTCCACAAAAAAATTTGCTACAGGAGTGTTCATAGCAGCTTTATTCATAAAAGCCAAAACCTGAAAACAGTCCGAGTGTCCATTAATACCAGAATGGAGAAACAAGCTGTGGTATAATCATATATTGAATAGTTCTCAGCAAGAAAAACAAATAAACACTACCACAGATGAATCTCAAAAACACTATGCTGAGTGGAAGAAGCCTCACAAGAGTATATACTGTATGTTTACGTTTATATAAAGTTATAGGACAGGCAAAACTAATAAGGTTTTTAAAAAAACAGAACAGGGCTTCGCTGGTGGCGCAGTGGTTGGGAGTCGGTCTGCCGATGCAGGGGACACGGGTTCGTGCCCCGGTCCGGGAAGATCCCACCACATGCGTGGAGCGGCTGGGCCCGTGAGCCATAGACGCTGAGCCTGTGCTGCGCAACAGGAGAGGCCACAGCAGTGAGAGGCCCGCGTACCGCAAAAAAATAAAAAATAAAAAAACAGAACAATGGTTGCCTCTGTGGGTGGAAAGTGTGGCAGGGATTGACTGGGAAGGAGCATGAGGGTGCTTTAATGGTAAAGTTCTATAATAATAGGGATTTGGGTTAAACAAGTACAAGCATTGGTCAAAACTAGTGACTGTACACAAGATCTGGGTGTTTCACTCTATGTATATTACCTCAAAAGAAAAAATGTAAACAAATATTGAACTGTAGTTAATGATTTACTTGGCTGAAATATTTAGATGTGTACTCATGTCTGCAACTTCGAAATAGATCACAAAACTCAGATGGATTGGTGGATGGATAGAGGGATGGATAGATGGAAGGATTTATGATACAGTCAATTAGTAAACTGTTAATGGTAGAATCTAGGACATGGGTATGGGTGCCCACTATAAAATCCTTTAGCTTTTTTGTATGTTTGAAAATTTTCATAATAAAATGTTGGAGAATATCAGTAAAAGAGAAACTGTATAGCTCTTTCTTAACGAGTGCTTACCATTGCCAGGTGCTATGCTAGATGTTTTATAAGCATTATCTAATTTAATCCTCACAACCATCCTATGTTAAATGCCATTATCATTCCCATTTTCCAAGTAATTAAACTAGGCTTAGAGAAATGAAGTTACTTGCCTGAGGTCACACAGCAAGTAAATGAGAAATGACCTCAACCCAGTCTGTCTCATCTATACATTGTATAAATCTCCTCTCTGTATGGAAGAAACAGAAGGAGAAAAGCAGAACACAAGTCAAAAAGAAGTCAACTGGTAATAAATAAGAAGTGGAAATACTTGGTCACAGTCCCTGCTTTACCATCTTTTAAGACTAAACTACAAGCAAAACTGGCTACATAATTTGTGGAGCTTAGTGACAAATAAACGTGAAGGATTTCCTGCTCAAAAATTAAGAATTTCAAGAAGGCGACAGCAGGGCATCAAACCAAGCACAGGGACCTCCTGAAAGCCAGCCCCGGGCAACTGTGTGGGCTGCACACCCATGAAGCGGACCCTGCATACAAGAATAGAAAGCTTGATATCATTAGGATTACTACAGATTTCTCACATTAAATGACTCCTTCTGTGATTAAATTTTTTTCTGTCTCCCATTCCCAGACTCAGAGTTTTTATACGCAAGGAGCAGTAAAGGCAAGCTTAAACCTTGGTGGCCATGACATCTGAATACTAAAGCTGTAGTAAGTTTCCACAAAAGACTTCTGTGTTCTTGCCAGAATTAAGGCATATTAGTCATAACAGGCACTGATCTTCCTCTCAACGTGGTCGTGAGGGACACAACTGGGAAATGTTGATGGACCATCCTGAAAAAGTAAACTGGTTTCAAAGAGGCAGCTTTGTCACTAGTGGAATGAACAGGTGATCCATCATTCCCCTCCAACTCCAGAACTGACTTGGCAGTCGAGAATGTCTCCTCCATTTATGGGGCTGCCTTTTACCATCAGGGTTTTTAAGCAAAGAGCTCATTTGTACTTTAGAAAATGGAGACTATGGCACCAATTGAAAATACTTTAAAAAATAAAGCTCCCATACATTTCCAGGCCCCAGGACAATTCAGCAGCAGCTTAGTTACTTCCCGCCTGGGCTGTGGCTTAATCAGTGATTCTCAGACATAAAACACAGTAGTTTTGCTATGGATAATAGGCTGTTCATCCACTGAAAAGACTTCTATATTTTTTCATGTACTGTACCAAAAAAATGCTTCATTTCGACTAGAATCAAAACGATAAATCCTTTTACCTCAGTTTCGCTAGCTGCCTTGGAAAGCTGAAAAACACTGTTACTAGAGAATAACCCAGAGGATTTTGAGAAGCCCCGACGGGGGAAAGGAGCCAAGACATGATTGGCCTCCCTTTTTCATTCTGTACCAGACACTGCAAGGGTGATTCAAATTATTTAGAATGATCGCTCTGTAAGCTCTGATAACTCTACATTCAAAAATAATTTCCCAAATTATGACATTTAAGATTCCTCTATAAGAAAGGCCACAGAAAGAGGCAGCATAGAAATGGGTTGTTTTGAGGACTTCCAGGAAGTCCTTGGTTTTAAAGGGAAGAAACGGCTTAAACTGGGAATGGGGGAAATGTGCTGCTTCCCTAGCAATTTCTGGGGCTGCTACCTCATGAAAGGCACTTTACGAAATGCAGAAAGCCTGAACACCTACACAGTGACTGAGAGGCTCGGCTCCCTTCCTTCTAGCACGTGAAAAATACTGTGCAATTTCAGTAAAAAGAGATTCTCCTCTCCTTTGCAGACTTTGCTTTATCAACATACCTGGAAATATGTCAATAAATCCCACCTTATAGGGATGGCTGGGCTGACCTGTTGGATCAAAGTCTCCTATGCTGTTGTAGGAGCTAAGAACAAGGACAGGTAAAATCAGCATAGTTTTTCTTTTCTTTTTTTTAAACATCTTTATTGGAGTATAATTGCTTTACAATGGTGTGTTAGTTTCTGCTGTATAACAAAGTGAATCAGCTATACATATACATATATCCCCATATCCCCTCCCTCTTGCGTCTCCCTCCCACTCTCCCTATCCCACCCCTCTAGGTGGTCAAAAAGCACCAAGCTGATCTCCCTGTGCTATGCGGCTGCTTCCCCACTAGCTATCTATTTTATATCTGGTAGTGTATATATGTTCATACCACTCCCAGCTTACCCTATCCCCTCCCTGTTTCCTCAGTCTACATCTATGTCTTTATTCCTGTCCTGCCTCTTGGTTCTTCAGAACCAATTTTTTTTTCTTTTAGATTCCATATTATGTGTGTTAGCATACGGTGTTTGTTTTTCTCTTTCTGACTTACTTCATTCTGTATGACAGACTCTAGGTCCATCCACCTCACTACAAATAACTCAATTTCGTTCCATTTTATGGCTGAGTAATATTCCATTGTATATATGTGCCACATCTTCTTTATCCATTCATCTCTTGATGGACACTTAGGTTGCTTCCATGTCCTGGCTATTGTAAATAGAGCCGCAATGAACATTGTGGTACATGACTATTTTGAATTATGGTTTTCTCGGGGTATATGCCCAGTAGTGGGATTGCTGGGTCGTATAGTAGTTCTATTTTTAGTTTTTAAGGACCCTCCATACTGCTCTCCATAGTGGCTGTATCAATTTACATTCCCACCAACAGTGCAAGAGGGTTCCCTTTTCTCCACTCCCTCTCCAGCATTTATTGTTTGTAGATTTTTTGATGATGGCCATTCTGACCAGTGTGAGGTGATACCTTATGTTAGTTTTGATTTTCAGCATGGGTTTTTAATTTGGAGAACTCACCAGCATTAGGGCAACTGCATCCAACAAAGCAAATCACTAGAATGAAGACTTGGGGTGAATATCCTGCCAGGCATGTGTGCAGCACAGATCAATGCACACCAGCCATGGATTGCAATGCTAAGAAGGTGGCTGGAGACATACGTATGTATTTACAGCTTCAAGTACCTCCAAGCACAGCCAACATCCCCCTCAAATAAAGTGAACAAATGGATAATTTACCAGGACTGGAGATGTAATAGCTAATGTGTCTGACTACAAGTAAACCAATTGTTCACTACTCTTGTTTTTAGTCAATCAGTGATGTCTTTGGAAAACATTCATCTTTTTTTTTTAACTTACTTATATTACTGTTGTCAACTAACCTGAGCTGGGAGGCAGTGAGAATAGCATCATTTTATCAGGATGGGGAGATATCTTTTTAAAAAATAAATATGTTGACATGAAGTCCATATCTCTAATATTTTAAACATATTCACCATATGTACCTCCCAATGTTTCTCCAAAGTGCTAAATTAGGAAAATGATAAGCTTTGAGATCAAGTGAACCTGGCTTGAATCCTGCCTCCATCAGTTAGGAGTTAGTTGTAAGATTCAGAGCAAGTACTTAATGGTTCCAAACCTTGGTTATCCTCTTTTGTAAACTGGAGGAGATGATACTACCTCACTGGTGTGTTGTGAAGGTTAAACAAAATAATGCATGCAAGACACCTAGCACAGGTGTGGAACAAACTTCTTGGGTTCCTTCTCACTCTCCCCCCTTCCCCTCACCAAGTTGCCATGGAATTTGCTGTGGAATTGCCATTGTGCTACCTCTCCTTGCAGTTTCAGGATTGCCTGAAGGTGACTAGATCAACTTTAACCATCTCAAGTCATTCTGCTTGTTCGTAGTTACAGTGAATAATAAGGGAACTATGTTCAATATCCTGTGATAAAACATCATGGAAAAGAATATGAAAAAGAATGTGTATATATGTATAACTGAATCACTTTGCTGTACAGCAGAAATTACAACATTGTAAATTAACTATACTTCAATAAAAATAATAAGGATAAATATATATGATGTGTTCATCATGCTGGAGAGTTTTTGCATTGGAAAATCACATCAGCAGCTTTCCATACCAAAAGGTTTAAATATGAGCCTCAAAAGAAATAAATAAAGCTTGATCACTCAGCTAAAGATTCAGCATTTCATACTTTCAGTCTCACTGAAGAAACTACAATTGCCTTTGACCAACGTTTCATCCATACTTCTGTCTAACAGATACTGGTAAATTTTCAAGATTCTCCCTCAGAAATAGTGAAGCGCTCATGTCTGGGGGCCAGTCCACCTAGCCAGTCCACTTAGCAACTGTGTGAACTTGACAGAGTACTGACTCCTTTCAGGCCTTGGTTTCCACAACTTTAAATGAGGACAACAATAGCACCTTATCAAGATGTTGTTAGGCTTATGTAAGTTTATGATGTAAAGCACATACAGTGCCTGAGACACAGTAAGAGCTCAAATAGTAATTTTTTCAGTCTAACTAACACATCAGCTGAGATTCTTTCTGGGGACAAGCACATTTGACGGCTCTCTTCAAATGGAATATGGTCACCATTTTCCCCAGAAAGTCAATTTCTCCATCTATGGCTCTACATAACACTAGAAGGATAGAAGTAGGAAACTGGGAGGGCAAAATAGAACTGACAGATCTGCTCTGACTAGGGCCTGAAAAGCACACCCCAAACATACAAACACACACACACACACATTTAGACCAACCGCCTCCTCATAGAGACAAAGAACCTGAGGACAGAGAGATTAAGTGACCAATTCAAAATACATCTGTTCTCAAGTTAAGGAGAAAAACTAAGACTATAGAGTACTTAAAATGGCCCCTTTAATAATGATGATTTCCAAAACCAAGTTAAGTGACCAAATTCTAAAATATATTTTCTGATTTTTACATCAAAGTCAGGTGACTTAGAGCTGAACTTCTCAATCTTTAATTATACATAGGAATCACCTGCATTAATGCAGATTCAGATTTAGGAGGCTGGGCGGGCCTTAAGATCCTGCATTTCTAACGAGCTCAGGGTGATACCAGTACTGCTGGTGGGCAGACCATGCTTTGAGGAGCAAGGATTCAGAGACCCGCTCCAATACAGTCTGTTCCTCACACTGTTAATCTGTTAATCACACTGGCAAATTTCTCTTTCCTAAGCAAAAACAACCCAATATCCAAAGAAAACTGTCCGGTACAAATCTGTGGCTAGAAGAATTGCTTACTTTGGGCTTTCAAATCTCTATGGCAACCAGCTCAGTTGGTAAGCATATGCTGCTAATGGCGGTCTAGAACTCGAACTTGACTTCACCAGCCATTAACCATCATAGTTCAGTTTTTAAAATACTGATTGAATGACTCCCCTGTGTGCGACACCATTCTAGGAACTCAGGATACAAGCAGTGATCAAAACCAAGTCCTACAAAAAACACAAAGTCCTTGCTCTCACAGAGCTTACATTCTAGTGAAGGAGGCAATAAACAAGTAACCAAGTAAATAAACAGCATGCCAAGGGGTGATGACGCTACAGAGAAAACCAATGTAGAGCAAAAGAGATGAGTGCCATGGTGGGGTATTTACTTCACAAAAGGTGGTCAGGAAAGGCCTCAGGGAGCAGACATGTGCACAGAAACGTTAAGGAAATGAAGGATGGAGCTATGTGGGAATTGGGAAGAGTTCAACACAGAGGAAACAGCAGGTTCAAAAACCGAGGCTGGAAACAGAAAAGCCAGGGTCCTGAAGAGAGCAAGAGACACAGAGGAGATGAGGTAACATTCTGAGTTGTGCTGCTGTATTACTCTGAGTTAAAAATCATGCCAAAGTAAAACTAGGAACAAAACAATACACTAATAATTTTCTAACTTAAGATGACAATGAATTTTTGCCAAGGGGAACATTTATTATCAGTTAGAACTCAATGGGGGGGCCACCCTCTCTACTGGAAAAACAGGTAAGTCAGTGGTACAAGAGAGAAAATAATAAGGTCTTTAACATGAAAATGATAATTCCAAACAGTTAAGTAATTACTGAGGTGCTTTGGAGTATGCGAAAGTGAGTGCTTTTGTCATTTGATGAATGGGGTATCACAAATTACTTTGTCAAAATTATCCCTCCTGGTGGAGGAGCTTCAAGATGGCGGAAGAGCAAGACACAGAGATCACCTTCCTCCCCACAAATACATCAGAAATACATCTACATGTGGACCAGCTCCTACAGAACACTTACTGAACGCTGGCAGAAGACCTCAGACCTCCCAAAAGGCAAGAAACTGCCCATGTACCTGGGTAGGGCAAAAGAAAAAAGACAAAACAGAGACAAAAGAATAGGGACGGGACCTGCACCAGTGGGAGGGAGCTGAGAAGGAAGAAAGGTTTCCACACACTAGAAGCCCCTTCGTGGGCAGAGACTGCGGGTGGCAGAGGGGGGAAGCTTCAGAGCCGCGGAGGCGAGCACAGCAACAGGGGTGCGGAGGGCAAAGCGGAGAGATTCCACAGAGGATCGATGCCGACCAGCACTCACCAGGCCAAGAGGCTTGTCTGCTCACCCACCGGGACAGGCGGGGCTGGGAGCTGAGGCTCGGGCTTCGGTCGGATCGCGGGGAGAGGACTGGGGTTGGCGGCGTGAACACAGCCTGAAGGGGTTAGTGCACCACGGCTGGCCGGGAGGGGGTCCGGGAGAAGTCTGGAGCTGCCGAAGAGGCAAGAGACCTTTTCTTCCCTCTTTGCTTCCTGTGCACGAGGAGAGGGGATTAAGAGCGCTGCTTAAAGGAGCTCCAGAGATGGGCACGAGCCGCCGCTAACAGCGCGGACCCCAGAGACGGGCATGAGACACTAAAGCCGCTGCTGCCGCCACCAAGAAGCCTGTGTGCGAGCACAGATTGCTATCCACACCTCCCCTCCTGGGAGCCTGTGCAGCCCGCCACTACCAGGGTCCCGTGATCCAGGGACAACTTCCCCGGGAGAATGCACGGCACGCCTCAGGCTGGTGCAACGTCATGCCGGCCTCTGCCGCCACAGGCTCACCCTGCACTTCCTACCCCTCCCTCCCCCCGGCCTGAGCCAGAGCCCCCGAAGCAGCTGCTCCTTTAACCCCATCCTGTCTGAGCAAAGAACACATGCCCTCAGGCGACCTACACACAGAAGTGGGGCCAAATCCAAAGCTGAACCCTGGGAGCTGTGCGAACAAAGAAGAAAAAGGGAAATTTCTCCCAGCAGCCTCAGAAGCAGTGCATTAAAGCTCCACAATCAACTTGATGTACCCTGAATCTGTGGAATGCCTGAATAGACAACGAATCATCCCAAATTGAGGAGGTGGACTTTAGGAGCAGCAATATATATATATTTTTTTCCCTTTTTCTCTTTTTGTGAGTGTGTATGTGTATGCTTCTGTGTGTGATTTTGTCTGTATAACTTTGCTTTTACCATTTGTCCTAGGGTTCTGTCTGTCCATTTTTGTTCTTTTTAATTACTTAAAAATTCTTTTCTTAATAATTATTTTTTATTTTAATAACTTTATTTTATTTTACTTTATTTTATTTTATTTTTTTTATTAAAAAAAATTTTTTTTGCAGTACGCGGGCCTCCCACTGCCGCGGCCTCCCCCATCGCGGAGCACAGGCTCCGAACATGCAGGCTCAGCATCCATGGCCCACGGGCCCAGCCGCTCTGCAGCATGCAGGATCCTCCTGGACTGGGGCATGAACCCCCGTCCCCTGCATCAGCAGGCGGACTCCCAACCACTGTGCCACCAGGGAAGCCCTATTTTATTTTATTTTATTTTATTTTATTTTATCTTCTTCTTTCTTTTATCCTCCCTTTTATTCGGAGCTGTGTGGAGGATAGGCTCTTGGTGATCCAGCCAGGCGTCAGGGCTGTGCCACTGAAGTGAGAGAGCCACGTTCAGGACACTGGTCCACAAGAGACCTCCCAGTTCCACGTAATATCAAATGGTGAAAATCTCCCACAGATCTCCATCTCAATGCCAAGACCCAGCTCCACTCAACGACCAGCAATCTACAGTGCTGGACACCTTATGCCAAACAACTAGCAAGACAGGAACACAACCCTATCCATTAGCACAGAGGCTACCTAAAATCATAATAAGGCCACAGACACCCCAAAACACACCACCAGACATGGACCTACCCACCAAAAAGACAAGATCCAGCCTCATCCACCAAAACATAGGCACTAGTCCACCAGGCACTTCCTTCCACCAGGAAGCCTTCACAACCCACTGAACCAACCTTAGCCACTGGATACAGACGCCAAAAACAATGGGAACTACGAACCTGCAGCGTGCAAAAGGAGACCACAAACACAGTAAGTTAAGCAAAATGAGAAGACACAGAAACACACAGCAGATGAAGGACCAAGGCAAAAACCCACCAGACCTAGCAAATGAAGAGGAAATAGGCAGTCTACCTGAAAAAGAATTCAGAATAATGATAGTAAAAATGATCCAAAATCTTGGAAATAGAATGGAGAAAATATAAGCATCATTTAACAAGGACTTAGAAAAACTAAAGAGCAAACAAACAGTGATGAACAACACAATAAATGAAATTGAAAATTCTCTAGATGGGATCAATAGCAGAATAACTGAGGCAGAAGAACGGATAAGTGACCTGAAAGATAAAATAGTGGAAATAAGTACTGCAGAGCAGAATAAAGAAAAAAGAATGAGAAGGATTGAGGACAGTCTCAGAGACCTCTGGGACAACATTAAACACACCAACATTAGAATTATAGGGTCCCAGAAGAAGAAGAGAAAAAGAAAGGGACTGAGAAAATATTTGAATTGATTATAGTTGAAAATTTCCCCCATATGGGAAAGGAAATAGTTAAGTCCAGGAAGCACAAAGAGTCCCATACAGGATAAATCCAAGGATAAACATGCCAAGACACATATTAATCAAACTATAAAAAATTAAATACAAAGAACAAATATTAAAAGCAGGAGGGAGGGCTTCCCTGGTGGCACAGTGGTTGAGAATCCGCCTGCCGATGCAGGGGACACGGGTTTGTGCCCCGGTCCAGGAAGATCCCACAAGCCACGGAGCGGCTGGGCCCATGAGCCATGGCCGCTGAGCCTGCGCTTCTGGAGCCTGTGCTCCGCAACGGGAGAGGCCACAACAGTAAGAGGCCCGCGTACCACAAAAAAAAAAAAAAAAAAAAAAAAGCAGCAGAGAAAAACAACAAATAACTTATAAGGGAATCCCCATAAGGTTAACAGCGGATCTTTCAGAAGAAACTCTGCAATCCAGCAGGGAGTGGCAGGACATATTTAAAGTGATGAAGGAGAAAAACCTACAACCAAGATTACTCTACCCAGCAAGGATCTCATTCAGATTTAATGGTGAAATTAAAACCTTTATAGACAAGGAAAAGCTAATAGAATTCAGCACCACCAAACCAGCTTTACAACAAATGCTAAAGGAACTTCTCTAGGCAGGAAACACAAGAGAAGGAAAAGAGCTACAATAATAAAACCAAAACAATTAAGAAAATGGTAATCGGAACATACATATCGATATTTACCTTAAATGTAAATGGATTAAACGCTCCAACCAAAAGACTTAGATTGGCTGAATGGATACAAAAACAAGACCCATATATATATGCCATCTACAAGAGACCCACTTCAGACCTAGGGACACATACAGACTGAAAGTGAGGGGATGGAAAAAGATGTTCCATGAAAATGGAACTGAAAAGAAAGCTGGAGTAGCAATTTTCATATCAAACAAAGACTATTACAAGAGACAAACAAGGACACTACATAATGATCAAGGGATCAATCCAAGAAGAAGATATAACAATTGTAAATATTTATGCACCCAACATAGGAGCACATCAATACATAGGCAAATACTAACAGCCATAAAAGGGGAAATTGACAGTAACACAATCATAGTAGGGGACTTTAACACCCCACTTTCACCAATGGACAGATCATTCAAAATGAAAATAAATAAGGAAAGACAAGCTTTGAAGGATACATTAAACAAGGTGGACTTCATTGATATTTATAGGACATTCCATCCAAAAACAACAGAATACACATTCTTCTCAAGTGCTCATGGAACATTCTCGAGAATAGATCATATCTTGGGTCACAAATCAAGACTTGGTAAATTTAAGAAAATTGAAATCGTAACAAGTAACTTTTCCGACCACAACGCCATGAGACTAGATATCAATTACAGGAAAAAATCTGTAAGAAATACAAACACATGGAGGCTAAACAACATACTACTTAATAACCAAGAGATTACTGAAGAAATCAAAGAGGAAATTTAAAACTACCTAGAAACAAGTGACAATGAAAACACGATGACCCAAAAGCTATAGGATGCAGCAAAAGCAGTTCTAAGAGGGAAGTTTACAGCAATACAATTGTACCTCAAGAAACAAGCAACATCTCAAATAAACCACCTAAACTTACACCTAAAGCAATTAGAGAAAGAAGAACAAAAAAAACCCCAAGGTTAGCAGAAGGAAAGAAATCATAAAGATCAGATCAGAAATAAATGAAAAAGAAATGAAGGAAATGATAGCAAAGATAAATAAACCTAAAAGCTGGTTCTTTGAGAAGATAAACAAAATTGATAAACCATTAGCCAGACTCATGAAGAAAAAAGGGGAGAAGACTCAAATCAATAGAATTAGAAATGAAGAAGGAGAAGTAACAACTGGCACTGAAGAAATACAAAGGATCATGAGAGATTACTACAAGCAACTATATGCCAATAAAATGGACAACCTGGAAGAAATGGACAAATTTTTAGAAATGCAAAGCCGTCTGAGACTGAACCAGGAAGACATAGAAAATATAAACAGACCAATAACAAGCACTGAAATTGAAACTGTGATTAAAAATCTTCCAACAAACAAAAGCCCAGGACCAGATGGCTTCACAGGCAAATTCTATCAAACATTTAGAGAAAAGCTAACACCTATCCTTCTCAAACTCTTTCAAAATATAGCAGAGGGAGGAACACTCCCAAACTCATTCTATGAGGCACCATCACCCTGATACCAAAACCAGACAAAGATGTCACAAAGAATACTACAGGCCAATACCACTAATGAACATAGATGCAAAAATCCTCAACAAAATACTAGGAAACAGAATCCAACAGCACATTAAAAGGATCATACACTATGATCAAGTGGGGTTTAACCCAGGAAAGCCAGGCTTCTTCAATATATGCAAATCAATCAACGTGATACACCATATTAACAAACTGAAGGAGAAAAACCATATGATCATCTCAATAGATGCAGAGAAAGCTTTTGACAAAATTCAACACCCATTTGTGATAATAACCCTCCAGAAGTAGGCATAGAGGGAACTTTCCTCTACATAATAAAGGCCATATATGACAAACACACAGCCAACATCATCCTCAATGGTGAAAAACTGAAACCATTTCCACTAAGATCAGGAACAAAACAATGTTGCCCACTCTCACCACTATTATTCAACATAGTTTTGGAAGTTTTAGCCACAGCAATCAGAGAAAAAAAAGAAATAAAAGGAATCCAAATTGGAAAAGAAGAAATAAAAGTGTCACTGTTTGCAGATGACGTGATACTATACATACAGAATCCTAAATACCCTACCAGAAAACTACTAGAACTAATCAATGAATTTAGTAAAGCAGCAGAATACAAAATTAATGCACAGGAATCTCTTGCATTCCTATACACTAATGATGAAAAATCTGAAAGTGAAATTAAGGAAACACTCCCATTTACCATGCAACAAAAAAATAAAATACTTAGGAATAAACCTACCTAAGGAGACAAAAGACCTGTATGCAGAAAACTATAAGACACTGATGCAAGAAATTAAAGATGATACAGATGAAGAGATATACCATGTGCTTGGATTGGAAGAATCAACATTGTGAAAATGACTCTACTACCCAAAGCAATCTACAGATTCAATGCAATCCCTATCAAACTACCACTGGCATTTTTCACAGAACTAGAACAAAAAATTTCACAATTTGTATGGAAACACAAAAGACCCCGAATAGCCAAAGCAATCTTGAGAAAGAAAAACAGAGCTGGAGGAATCAGGCTCCCGGACTTCAGACTATGCTACAAAGCTACAGTAATCAAGACAGTATGGTAGTGGCACAGAAACAGAAATATAGATCAATGGAACAGGATAGAAAGCCCAGAGATAAACCCACGCACATATGGTCACCTTATCTTTGATAAAGGAGGCATGAATATACAGTGGAGAAAAGATAGCCTCTTGAATAAGTGGTGCTGGGAAAACTGGACAGCTACATGTGAAAGAATGAATTTAGAACACTCCCTAACACCATACACAAAAATAAACTCAAAATGGATGTGAGACCTAAATGTAAGACCAGACAGTATCAAACTCTTAGAGGAAAACATAGGCAGAACACTCTATGACGTAAATCACAGCAAGATCCTTTTTGACCCACCTCCTAGACAAATGAAAATAAAAACAGAAATAAACAAATGGGACCTAATGCAACTTAAAAGCTTTTGCACAGCAAAGGAAACCATAAACAAGATGAAAGGACAACCCTCAGAATGGGAGAAAATATTTGCAAATGAAGCAACTGACAAAGGATTAATATACAAAATATACAAGCAGCTCATGCAGCTCAATAACAAAAAAACAAACAACCCAATCCAAAAATGGGCAGAAGACCTAAACAGACATTTCTCCAAAGAAGACATACAGATTGCCAACAAACACATGAAAGAATGCTCAGCATCATTAATCATTAGAGAAATGCAAGTCAAAACTTCAATGAGATATCACCTCACACCAGTTAGAATGGCCATCATCAAAAAATCTACAAACAATAAATGCTGGAGAGGGTGTGGAGAAAAGGGAACCCTCTTGCACTGTTGGTGGGAATGTAAATTGATACAGCCACTATGGAGAACAGAATGGAGGTTCCTTAAAAAACTAAAAATAGAACTACCATACAACCCATGAATCCCACTACTGGGCATATATTCTGCGAAAACCATAATTCAAAAAGAGTCATGTACCAAAATGTTCATTGCAGCTCTATTTACAATAGCCAGGACATGGAAGCAACCGAAGTGTCCATTGACAGATGAATGGATAAAGAAGATGTGGCACATATATACAATGGAATATTACTCAGCCATAAAATGGAATGAAACTGAGTTATTTGTAGTGAAGTGGATGGACCTAGAGTCTGTCATACAGAGTGAAGTAAGTCAGAAAAAGAAAAACAAATACCACATGCTGACATATATATATGGAATCTAAAAAAAAAAAAAATGGTCATGAAGAACCTAGGGGCAAGGCAGGAATAAAAACATAAAAACACAGACCTACTAGAGAATCGACTTGAGGATACAGGGAGGGGGAAGGGTAAGCTGGGACAAAGCGAGAGAGTGGCATGGACATATATACACTACCAAACGTAAAATAGATAGCTAGTGTGAAGCAGCCACATAGCACAGGGAGATCGGCTCTGTGCTTTGTGACCACCTAGAGGGGTGGTATAGGGAGGGTTGGAGGGAGGGAGATGCAAGAGGGAAGAGATATGGGAACATATGTATATGTATAACTGATTCACTTTGTTATAAAGCAGAAACTAACACACCATTGTAAAGCAATTATAAAGATGTTAAAAAAAATTATCCCTCCTGATAGATACACCTGACTAAATGCATACCCATCGAAACGTGCAACTGGAGGATTCTGAACAGAAAGATGCCACAGAACCAGGGCTTCCACTGTCAGTTCCAATAAACGTGGATGCATCCCTGAGTGAGCATTCAGATATTCATACTGGTGAGATCACATATTCAAATATGTAGACCATGGTTCCTGGAATCCATGTTCTCCCGGGGAGACTCAGATGTCACCGAGGCAGGTACACCACAAATCACAAATGTATGAGAAACCGGCATGCCTCACTTTTGCATTGTGCTGATACACTCTGCAGGGAATACCCTACACCAGCAAGAGGGAGTCAGGGAGAGGGGAAGGAGCCCAGGGGCCCCTGGCAGGGCAATAGCAACAGCTGGCCATAGTTACAGCAAGCTCTGTGTTCCACCTCAGTCATGTGAACCTGAGCTTGAATCCGGGAACCAACCCACCACTCATCAGGCATTCTCCATAGCCAGCTCCTCTCCTCTGCATGTATACTCCTAGATGCTCAGGGCTCTCCCATCTTAAGAACAAACAAGCAAATCTTCCTTACATGGTTTCCCATCACAATTAAAATCCAATCCAAATTCCTTCTCATGGCCTACAAAGCCTACTTAACCTGAACCCCGACCCTGTCCAACCTTCTCTCGCAGTCACTCCATTCCAGCCACACTAGCCTCAAGGAGCACACCAAGAACATTCTTTTCTCAGGCCCTTTGCAAGAGCTGTTCCAACACCCAGTAAAGCTCCAACAAACATCCACATGGCTCATCCCCTTGCTTCATTCAGGTCTCTACTCAAATGTCACCTCTTCAGCGAGGCCTTACTTGCCTCGCGCATCTAGAATAGCACCAATGGGACTCGATCACCTCCCCTCCATCACCATTCTTCATAGTGCTGGCACTATTCGCAAGATATAAGTCATCTGTTGGGTGCCTTCTCTCCACTAGAGTGTAACCGAATGCTGTTCTCTTTGGTTCACCATTGCATCCTGAGGATCTAGAAACATCAGGCACTCATTAGGTGCTCAAAAAGTATCTGCTGAGTGAACAACTGAATGAATAAAGTTAATTCCTTGATATATATTAAAGTAGCTATACTGGCTTTTTGTTTACATTTTATCGAAATAGTGACTGTTGGTATATGTTTATTTTCCAGGGATACACTCCATGATTAAGTGATACATTTTTCAAGCTAAAAAGTGAGAAAAAAGAAGGTGATACAAATATTAGTGCACAAAACAATGCACTAGAGGAAAGAGGAGGGAACAGAGCAGAACCAGCTCCCCCAGGAACATGGCAAGGATAGATACTCCTAAAAGATGGAAGAAATGAACAATCTAAGAGGGCCAGGCAAATAAATACCATGGTTTCAAAAGTGTTTTCCAGGGCTTCCCTGGTGGCGCAGTGGTTGAGAGTCCGCCTGCCGATGCAGGGGGCACGGGTTTGTGCCCCGGTCCGGGAGGATTCCACATGCTGCGGAGCGGCTGGGCCCGTGAGCCATGGCCGCTGAGCCTGCACGTCCGGAGCCCGTGCTCCGCAACGGGAGAGGCCACAACGGTGAGAGGCCCGTGTACCGCAAAAAAAAAAAAAAAAACCAAAGTGTTTTCCAAGTTGCATAAATAACAACTTAGCAATAGAAGGTGCTCAACGAGTGCTGGATAAAGAGGCTAATGATAGTGTAGCATAGGAATTAATTGGTGAATCTTGAAAACCTGCATATCCCAGAACAGAAATCCAAATAATTTTTTTTCACAAAGAAGATGACATTACAAATACAATTTTAATGACCAATGGCTGCATATTCTTAACATCGTGATTTTTTAAGAGGACCCCATGTTCCAGTTCTAGGTGACAACTTTTATTTATTCAATCATAAGCTATTACGTGGGTCATAAACTTAAATGCCCCCAGGAGTCACGCAGGCGATATAAATGAGGGAAGCCTGGCTGGGGCTGCCTGGAACCAGCTTGCCATACGCCTCTCATTGGCAGAGCAGCTCCTCTGCTCCAGACAGAAAGAGCACCCATGTTGTTAGGAAACCTGTGTTTTCTGGTATGATTTTTTTATTTTTATTTTTGGCAATGAATTCAAACATTTTATGAAAGCCATGCAAAACAAACACATTTACAGTGCCTTCAGTTTGTAATAAATTATTTAAATATGAAGCCCACTGAAGAACAGCAGTGATACATCTTTTAATTATCTGACCAAATTCCATAAAAATATTTGCTATTTACATAAACCCAGGTCTTTGCTACTTATAAATGAGGAGAATGTTGAGGGAGATCTGAGACACTCAGGGCATAAGAAAGCAGCTCAGGCTTTATAAATGGGACATTAATGATAAGATGATTTCATTTTTACCCATAGACTCTTAAGGTGTCAATTACATTTGTATGGCTAATAATTCAGTTATCAGGTACTCATTAAATAACCACAAGTTTCTGACCAACATATGAAATACTTAAAAAGCAAGTAAAGGGCTTCCCTGGTGGCGCAGTGGTTGAGAGTCCACCTGCCAATGCAGGGCACGCGGTTTCGTGCCCCGGTCCGGGAAGGTCCCACATGCCGCAGAGCGGCTGGGCCCGTGAGCCATGGCCGCTGAGCCTGCGCGTCCGGAGCCTGTGCTCCACACCGGGAGAGGCCACAGCAGTGAGAGGCCCGCGTACGGCAAAAAAAAAAAAAAAAAAAATCAAGTAAAGATTTAGTTAGCATACTTATTGTCTAATCTATTAGTTTAACTAAAAAACAAGCCGACAACTAACATATAAAACAAGCTCCGTTCCTACTTGTGGTTTCACTGTTTTCAAGTGACCCCTTCAGGGCCCTAACATACTGGTCAGCTCGTTGAGGATGAACTTGGTGAGTGAACCCAGCAATAGTATAGCATGCACGTCACACTGCAGTTTTATTGTTCTCTATGCATAATCACACCCAGAAAAAGCGTTACAAGGTATCTAAAAGAGATTCATTTAATTCTTCAGTCATACTTTACTGCTCTGTGATCAAATTTAAATATTACCTGAGTAATAGCATATTGTGAGATTCAGAAAAGTATTGATACGTTTCCTTGATTGATGCCAAGGCGTACCTCCCCTGTTTATACCCAGTGAAAGCAGCCTTCACCTTCAAGGAGACTCCCAGTGCCAGGCGGCTTCCTCCCCTCCCAGCTCTCGGTCTCCACCTGGCTTCACCATCTCAACACGGATTTGAGTCCTGGCTCCTGCCCTCCTCCCTGCCCCCCTCACACCGCACCCCTCCCACCAAACCTATTCTCCCACTCATCAAGCCTGACAACACTCAGCCATCTCTCTCTTGACTTCCTAGCTCAACCTGTGGGTCTGGTGGGATACTGTATCCATTTAGGTCCAGTTGCGGACAACAAACACTGCCATACCTGGTTTAAGCAAAAAATATATTTTACTGCTGGGTTTTAGGTGCTTAACACAATCATTAAAGGAGACAAAGGAACAGAGTAAGTCAAGCTTCCAAGAAGAGCTCCCATGAGCATTCAGCCTCTGTTGTGATCTAAAAAGCTCCTGCATCCTGGCTGAAATAGCCCATCAGGGAGATGCTGATGGAAGCAAGCTTCCTCCACCAGGATGGAGGCAGCCCTGCAGCTGCAGAAGCCAGTGAATCAGGAAAGCAGGACCTCACACCTTGCCTCCTGCTCCTTTTATACATCAGCTCTCTTACTAGTGGCCCCATAGGAGGAATCCAAATCATGCTGGGAAGAGACTCTCAGAAGATTTTTAACCTTCCAGCCCCTCCTTTAGGGTAGCGCATACTAGAGGGAGCTCGGGACAGAGGTCCAGCATAGCAGTGCACAGCGGGCACCACAGAATGCCTGCCAGGGATTACACCTGTGTGCTGCTGCTGCTTCTTGTAATTACTAGGGTTTTTATGTTTGTTTGGTTGCTTTTTCTTTTTTGTGTGTGGGTCTTTTGTTGCTGTTGTGTTTGTTTATTTGTTTTTCCATGAGAACCCTTGAATCTCTGAAAAGAAAATCAGCATAGTCACCAGTAGAAAAACAGGCAGTTAGCACTGATGTCTGGTATTGGACAGATTGTAATGAATGTTAATAGGTCAAAGAAAAGAAGGGTTAGGGACCACTTGAAGACCCTCCTTACAGTAGCTTCCCTTTGATAAGGGGGGCAAGTGGAATGTTCTATTCCCTGAGATGGGATATAGTAAACCCTTTATGTCTAAGGGTCAAAGAATTGGAGGTGCCTCACTGTCTGGGAAAGAAGGGCGATTTTGGGTGGTGGATTCCTAGCCCTAAGGCAAGAAATGGCAAACTCAAGGAAGCTGCTACTTTGATGTCAGCACTCACCATCCTACCCACAGCAAGAGAAGCCATGCATCAATTCCTGATGGGGAAGGGGCTGATAAGGATCATCGCATCAAGAGACAGGGATCAGTACTGATGTCCCATAACCTGAAAAATGTCTATACCCATACTAGGGAATGGCATTCAGGTGCACAGTAAGCTGAGGGAAGAGGAAAGTGGACACTCTTATTTAAGCGGTGAAATTCACCTAATTATGCTAATTGAGACCTCGGTATCTACTCTATTCCTGGTTCCACGGTGGCCCTCAAATTTTCCTGGTATATTTCCTAGAAGATTCTTCAGAGAACTTCCCTGGAATGATTTCTATTCCCCTTAAAAACTTGTTCCCCTACTACTGACGCTATCTTCTCTTAACAAAGCCTTTCTCAGATGAACTACTGCAACTTCCCTTGCCTCTTCTTCTCCCACCTTCTTTGGGGAAGAAGTTTCCTACACCTTTTCAAGCTGGTGCCAGTCTCCCTCCCCTTCTAGATCTTACAGAGCATGGGTCAGGGCCTGTTTTTATAAGGCAAGTTTTACTGGAACACAGCCTTTCTTTAACCTATTGTAGATGGCTGCTCTCACACTGTGATGGCAGAGCTGGGTAACAGAGACCATCTGGCCCACAAAGTCTAAAATATTTTCTATTCAGGCCTTTACAGAAAAGTTTGCCAATCCCTATTCTGAAGGATCTATCCCTTTCTACCTTCTAACATTTCCTCTTATCAATATCTCCCTTCTCTCTGTTACCTTCAAACTCTGCATTTCTACGGTTTCCTTCCCGTCAACCTATCACATTTATGTCATCATTCAATCCCTCCTCAACAAACCCTAACTGAGCACCTACTAAGTGCCAGGGATGGGGGATACAAATACTAATAAAACACAATCCCTGCCCTCAAACTGTTTATGGTCTGGAAAGGGAAGGCAAACACGTAAGCAGCTAAGTTTTCTTCTAGTATTTCAGAAGCCAAGAAGAAAGTTCAAGAAATGCTCATCTCTACTTGGGGAATTTAGGGGGGTCAAATATATCAAAGAAATCCAGAAGAACATACAAAAAACAAATAGTTCATAGGGGTGGTGACACTTACACAAATCTTCACCATCCCACCTTCCCTTAACCATCCTTCATCCTCTCTCTTCCATACCACACTCTCCCTTTCTCTTTATCGCGAACATTCTTGACCTTCAACCTACTCTGTCATTCTTTGCAGCCTGGTTCCATAGCACCACCTCACTGCAACTGTTCCCTCAGAGGTCACCAGGGCCCATGACTGACCTGTTTGCAGCCACACCTCAATTCTCATCTCACTCACCCTCCACACAGTATTTGACCATCACCCACTCTTACGCTCACTCTGCTGCCTAAAAGCCTTCCATGGCGCCACCTGCCTGAGTTTCAAATCCCCTAGACTCTCTTACAAAGCTTACAATCTCTAGGTGCCTTCTTGCCCACAGAACACTCGTCAAATCCACAAGTATATCCTATTGTGTTGTATCTCCTCACCTCTTCATGCTTTGCCCCCCGTCTGGGGGGATCTTCACTACCTTTCCCCATCCTCCAAACTCCTAATCATTCTTCAAAACCTAGTTCAAGTGCCATTCCCACTGTGAAAGGAGCCCATGGTGACTTGGTCAGCCCTTCCCTCCTCCTTTCTCTCTACTCTCAGAGCACTTGGTAGAAGCTCTGCTGAAGGTTCTGGACTCCAAGTACTTGCCCCCATGTATGGTCCCCTCATTTCACTGTGTATGCGAATCATTTAATCCTCTTTAAATCCCAAGTATTTGGACTAAATCCACATAAAGCTATACTGTATAAATGACTAGGGTAGCAGCCAAGCTTGGCAGTTCCAACCAGGAAAAAAACCCTCTAAATTCCTAAATATATCAAGACAAGTTATTTCTCAGGCACACATCTCTTAAAATTCAGTAAACTTTCAGAATATGCAAATGACAGTAAAACTTCCCTCCAGCACATCAGAGTGACAGTTACAAGAAAATGACATAAAATGGCTCCCTAAGGAGGCATCTCAAGGTAGCATTAAACACTCAGGCTTGTCACTAGGAAGGGCACCAACTAAGTCATATTTTTTTCAACTTTTATAACAAAGATGGCACAGTTATCAGCATATTTTCATCATCATCTCTGTCTTTAGAACTATGGGCAGAAAAGTATTTACTGTGAATGTTAAGTATGTGACAGTAGAGGACTAATGGGTTTGGGGCAAATAAGTACAAGAGATGTGGATTTATGTTCCAGTAGGGCTCCACCTTCTCCGAGATAGCAATGGAGATGCTCCATCCTTGAGTTTTCCCTGTGAGCACCAGCCCTATCCCAGTTCTGGAATACAGAACGAGTCACTTGTCCAAGATCTAGTCAGTGTATGTCCCAAATGCTGGCACTCATCAGAGCTTTTGGAGTCCATGAGAACCCTGAGGCAGGAGGAAGAAGGCAGGACACTTCCCCACAATGAATATTCTTGGAGTACATACACACGAGCACATAGTAAAGTAGGGAAGTTAAACAGTCATGTCACTGCACATTTTCAGGAACAACTCTGGGTCAAAGTAAGGCCCAAGCAAAGCCCATTGCCGGTTCTCTGGGGACAGAAAAGCATTCATCATCTCCTGTGAAAAATTTTCCACTTTCTGGCTTCTGCATGTATTCAGCTAGTCAAGTGTCAGCACAGAGCCTGGAACTCCTATGCTTTGGGGCTTTCACTGTGACAACTGCATTTCCAAGCCTGTCGTTGCAGGCAAGACATTTGTTATTGTCTTGTTGGCTGAGGGTAAAACAAATACACATTTAGATCACAACAGATAAAGGTGTCCTCTGAATTAATCACACATGGGAGGCCAGAAAACACAGTTCTATCAGGGAAATTGAATCTCACAGTGGCAAACCCACCCACAAAGAAAAGGGAACCGCTTGAAATAAAGGGAAAATTTACAGTATTTACAGTAGCCTTGAAGTGGGAGCTCTTGTGAAACAAGTCTCCAAAAAAGGCATCAAACAGGTAAAGGTGAGAATGCCTAAAGGTGAATGACCTCAGAAGGTCAGGTTTCCAGGGAATCCCCTTCACCCCCAATCAGTGAGATCATACTGATTACAGACTCTGTGCAATCCATTTTAAAATGCACTTTTTTCAGGCGCACTGTGTGCCTGGAGCAGAAGGTCATGAAACCCACTTCCATACCCTCCTGGCAGCGGAGAGAGGCAGCATAAGCCCTCTCAGTGAAAGCCCCTCACCACAGACGCCAGAAATAGACTTTTTCCCTTTTCTTCCAACACGTGAATTTGGAAGGTACATTTTTGTTGTTCAGAGCAGAACTGGATGAGTTAGACTATGTTTGGTGGGGAGGAGGAGGGAGGGAGAAAACAGATTCTGTAAAAAGTCAATTCTTTATAAAGATTTACTATATGACACTAGTACTGGCCATTGATAGTGGAAGATAAGCTAACAATCCATTTTAAACACACTCACTGTTAGCTGGGCAAGTATATTGAGAGAATCCAGAAGAATGCACAAAAAGCCCCTTACTTCAAGCTGGAATCATATTGCCTAATGACACTGAGTTTTCCCGGAGGTAAACAGGAAGGAATCCCCTTATTTTGATATCTCTGGGGACTGCAGCATATGACAATCCATAAGGGAAAAAGCCCTCTCCGGTGGGTCCTCTTCCCTTCCTTTTGCCTTCTCTCCTTCCCCTTCTCCTCCATTCTTCTTCCTTCTCTACTCTCACAGGTCCGGTTCCTCAGGACACAGACTCTGAGATACAGAGCGCTGTGCAGGAACCTTCCTGGGAAATGCGCTGGGAACCGCGCTGGGAACCACGGTGGTGAAGGGATGAGAGGGCAGAACTCAGCAGAAGGAGAAGTTGAACTCAGTTGCCACTGAGGTCTCAGCCAACCCCACCAGGAACTGCAAAGCTGGGATGGCCCTCAGAGATGCCCACCATGGGTCTTAGTAGTGCCACCTCGACTGGGGGCATTTGTAAGCTGGGGCAAGGCAGCTCCCTTCAACCAAGGACAGTTTCTGGGAGAGGACTCAGCCAGGAGCCTCAGCAGCCGACACACTCTCCCGGAAGCTGGGGAATGAGTAATTCGGTCCTGAAAGGGAGAGCCAGGGGGCCAGATGCTGCTCCCCTTCCCTTCCCTTCCTCTCTTTACCCTTCCCTTCTCTTCTCTTCCCATGGCCCTGAGTCCTTACGCGCCTTTGTTCTCCTTTCCCCAGGGTCCTGCCTCTTATTCTCTTTGTTCCATGGGACAAGTCTGTAATAATTCTATTCCATCTACCTCCACTACGTTTGGGTGGTATCTACAAGCCAATCAGCCTTTCACACTGACAGTACACACCCACACTTAGCAGATCTGCAGTAAATTTTCAAGAGAAAAATTCTCCTTTTTATCTAAAGTTCACACTACCAAACAGGTACCACATGTTACACTAACCTCAAAATATGCCATGGCCCCAGTAGAATGTCTTAATTTAAAAGTCTCTACCTATTCTTCTACCTTTGTACATAAGAGTACGTGGTCTCCTTGGGTTGCCCTAGTTCCGTATGTGCCGTGATCGTGGTTGAAGAAAAATAAATGTTAACCCAAGAAATATCTTAATTGAACTGGAACATGAAAAGCAACAATATTATAATAGCTCTCCTATATAAGCAAATGCTCATCAGCACTACTGCTCGCTACTTCAAATGCTTGCGTCATTCAATATTTACAACAACCTTACGGGACCTCCATTTTCAAGGAAGGAACTGACACCTGGAGAGGCTCTGAACTTGCCTAAGAGCACACAGCTAGGAAGTGCTGAAAGCCAGATGTGGCAGAGAAGACCAACTGTCCACTAAAATCCATACTGCTCCATGATGTTGAGTGTCTCTCTGAGGAAGCTGCCCAGCCAGGGACCACATGTTCCTGCCCGCCTTGCTCCTAGACAGGGTCACGTGGATAGTTCTAGTAAAAAGAAAGTGGGCAGAAGTAGTATGTGTGACTTGTACCCTCCTCATGTTCTCTTCCCTGTCCGCCTACCATATGCAGTGGGATTTCAAGCCCCAGTGGAAAGCAGAGCCATGACATGGAAAGAGGCCAGTCCCTGAATCACCAAGTAGAGGAAAGCCACCCATCAACATTAGACTATCATGAGTGATAACTACAGTTTTGTTGCAAAACTGAAATTGAGGGGCTTACTTGTCACAGCAGCTAGCACTACCCTAATTAGCACAGGAGATGAAAGCTATACTTGCTCTTACATATTCATTTATCCATTCAACTAAATGAATGGTAGAGGTCATTTGAGTAACCCCTACCAGCTAGGTATATACTTGACACTGGGATGCACATGACATGGTCTCTTCCTTCTAGGAGCTCATGAAACAGCGAGGAAGAGAGATTATTCACACCATGGAAATACTGAGGGGGAAAGACTGGCTCTGCCTGGCCTCATTTATGGAGTTTCTCCCCTGGGGAGGCACTGATATTTACATGGCAATCTTATTTTTACTTACATTTTTCAAATTTATAACATTAATACAAATTCTTCCCATGTGGATACTCTGATAGAGACCTGTACTGAAAAAAAAAGAAAAAAAAATCCCTGAAACCAATTAGGGAAGGGGAAGTTGTTAGAATTTAAAATCGGATAATATATTCAGTGATTACTAATAACTCTCCTAAAAATAATTTTTTTGGGTATTTGGCACTTCTGTCCTCTGCCTTTGAAAACTAGTTAGTACAATGGATAGATTAAGAAATACAGGGACTTCCCTGGCGGTCCAGTGGTTAAAACTCTGTGCTTCCACTGCAGGGGGCATGGATTCGATCCCTGCCTGGGGAACTAAGATCCCGCATGCCGCATGGCACAGCCAAAATAAATAAACAAACAAACAAACTACAACTCTGATTTCTTTTTTTTAAAAAAAAAAAAAGAAATACAATAAGTATAGGTGCAAGAAAAAGTGGTGTTTTTCTTTCTCAGTCTCACTTTAAATTACGCTTTCTGGTGAGAGGAAAAAAACCAAGCAGAGCAAGAGAGATCAAAGAAATGTATATCTACACACACATACCTCACTCCCTCTACGAATACATCATGACCCCAAACTCCTAGGCTGGCTCAGAACCTTCCCCTTCCTGTTCTAATTCTGTGTTTCCGTTGGTAGAAAACCCTTTTCTTGCCTTCCTATGTCTCATCCATCTTCCATCCCCACCCACCCCTCCGTAGCCACGCACATACCACCCTCTCCATTACCGAAGAATTCCAGCCTGCGCTGTCTCTTTCTCTTTTCTGAGCAACTCTACACTTACTATGCAGCTGTAATTAAGAACTTAATTGTTCTTTAAATATTCTGTTTACACATTCATCTTCCAGTGAGACTGAAAACTCCTTAGAGACATAAAACCCAACCTTTCTTCATGTGCCCAGCAGTGTACTGAGCACTTACATAATCAAAAAAGAAACGCCTGGGCTTCCCTGGTGGCGCAGTGGTTGAGAATCCGCCTGCCGATGCAGGGGTCATGGGTTCGAGCCCCGGTCCGGGAAGATCCCACATGACGTGGAGCAGCTGGGCCCGTGAGCCATGGCTGCTGAGCCTGCGCGTCCGGAGCCTGTGCTCCGCAACGGGAGAGGCCACGACAGTGAGAGGCCCGCGTAAGACAAAAAAAAAGAAAAAAGAAACGCCTAGTGAGTGACTGATCTTCCTGGATGATCTCCCGGGGCCTCGTGACAACAGGCCTTTTAAACCTGGAGGAGTTATCGGTTTTAGCAAACTTTGAGCAACTGGCAACTCAGCGTGGTGCTGAGGAAAGAGCCCAGGATTACAAGCAAGTCAACCGTAGTTCCTCTTCCATTTCAACCCCGAGTGGCCCTGGGTACAGCCCTGACATAAACATCTCTGAGCCTCAGTTTCCTCATCTTTAGAAAGACAATAATAATACCTTCCTCTTGGAATCAAAACAGGTTAAGTAGAAGAAAGCCCTTCAAAAACTACTTTATGGGATTTCCTTTTGTACCACTGAATTAGTGGGTAACAGAATGCAGTCCCTCTTGTCCAAAGTAATTTAATGAGCGTCCAAATACTAAGGAGGGATTCCATCTGAGATCAAGACAGCCCTCCCTTCTAAATCTATGCTTCTCACCAAAGCAGATGACTAAATAAATGAAAGATGTGATGCAGTTAATGCTGTACCCTTTGCTTTTACAACCTACTTCTACAAACTGCTGAGAAGGCACTTCTCCTCAGTGGAACCCGGAGGGCAATGGCGAATTGTCTGGTCACAAGCCCAAACTCTGAACACTATGGAGGGGTGTCTGCTGTCACTGCACTGCTCATTAATTGTCCCATATATGGCCAGTCACAGGGGGAGAGAGCGGTCTTCCAAGATACAGCAGGAAACAGCGACGGAGTTGGGGGAGCCCAACGGCAGGGGTCTCTTGCTGCTCACTCAACAAGTTCAGGCCTGGCTGGGGGCACAGGGCTCCTGCTGAGAGCTTTATTTTTCTGTCAGCTGTGACTCCCCCTCCTCTCATTAATGCATGTCCTGGGGTCTTCTTTTCAGAAGCCAAGGCAGCATTCTTCATTCTTCAAGACGGCTCTCCTAATTGGTGGAGGGGTGCTAGCATGTGTGCATTCAAGCAGAAGCAAATGTTTATGCAGTTCCTTTCCTCACCCCCTCTTCTCAGCGATACTCACAAGACCCCTGGGGTACAGTTTCCTTGAATGGTGTCAGGACAGGCTGCTTCTCTTGTCCTTCGTCCAGCGTTGCGCTTCCCTTTTTATACTCACTATCTCCATGGCTCTTCATCACCACAGAATAGGTTAGTAGCAGAGGCTCCAGGATCAGACTGTGAGGGATTGAATCCTGGTTGTGAGGAAATTTGGGCAAGTCACTTCATTCTCTGCTTCCTAACCTGTGAAACAGAGGTGACGGTATTTTCCGCATCATCTGACCACCGAGAACCTAGCTCCTGTCTCTCAGGAAGCACTTTAACATACTTCCCTCAACCTAACCCAGCCATTTGACTCTGTTACTTTAAACAATGCATCAGTTTAGATGATATCAGAATACTGAGCACTCTTCTCACAGGTTAAGACTGTACTTGGGACTTCTGTGCAAAAATGCAGGGTACTATGGACCGCCTAAAAATTCAGTTTCCTTCCACTGTATTCTAACTTTGGTGTGATCTGAAAGTATGAATTTGTATGAAAAGCAGGGAAGAAATTGCCATCCTATCAATGATGGGAAAAAAGGCTGCAATGTGATTTTCAGCCATAATCAATTGCTTTCAGTTTCCCCATCTACCCTCACAAATTTAAGAAAAAGGTATTTTTTCATGATATCAGTGTTCCAGCTTTCAACAGAAGGGGAATTCAAGAAGAAAAATGTCTTTCCATACAACAACTAATTTAGCCCATCCTTCTCCATTATAATTAAAGTGATGATTACTGGATCTTCAGTTTCAAGAGGGTAGACATTTTCCAACCTCTCTCATCTTAAAAATCACCCTAATACTCAAGGAAGCAAGAATCAGAAATAGAATTCAATCTTTGATCAGTCTAGGAGACAATTTTAATTCTGAACTAAATTATAAGATGGCAGAAAGCATTAGAGAAGAAAATGACTTGCTAGAGAGAAGGAAGAATAAATCTAAGTGCTTGCAAAGGAACGTAATGATGAGAGGCAAGTCAAAAATACCTACAGAATCCAGACAGGCTAGGAGCACAAGTATCACAGAAGGTGGGGTAAAGTTGGGTCTGATTATTCCTCCCACACCCCTGCAGGAGAAAGTAAGGGGCCAGACTCAGAGACAAGAAGTAAAAGGGAGAGTGGAGGTGAGGCCCGCAAATGAAAACAGGGAGATTAAATGTAAGTCTGCAGACTGAACAGAGAGAAGTTGCAGAATATTGAATCTTACAACTTAATTGAATCTCTTACAACTTAATCTTCTAGAGAAGATTGAATCTTCTCTAGACAAACTGGACCACCCACTGACAAAATACTACAAATTCTGACATTTGAAGGTCTCTGATGAAAAAGCTGTATTAGCCTAATGACCCTACAGTGAAAGCCACTAGTCGAAAAGTCCAATGAATAGACACAGAACTTCCAATCAGCTTTCTAAAGATTCACTCAGAAACAGGAATGGACAGCCAAGGACTCTAGGCATTTGAGGAAAATCAGCAATATTAAAGTGAGACAAGCAAACAAATAATGAGAAACTAAAAGGAATTCAGAAAAAACAGAGACAACGCAGGAAGAAATGGAAAACTACAAAGACACTCTATTCGATGTCCTCAGGAGTTCTGAAGCTGTTCTCCTAGCATGCTAAGGGATATGACATCATCCCTAAGAGGTGCAGTAGTTTCTTCCTCCTCTCCAAAGGGACATATTAACTCTCTATTGACAGAGGAAGAGAAATAGGCAATTTAAACACTACACCCATGCAATAAAAACACATTATAAAAATAAACGTTAAGAAAGAAAATTCTTTTATATATTAAAAGTATTGCTAAAATTTAAAAATAAGAAACAGTAAAAGGACAGCAAGGTTAGGTCAAGGATTTCACCTAGAAAGTAGGACAAAAGGACAAAGAGATAGAAAATAGGACAAAAAAACTTAAGAAGGTTAGAGGTTCAGTTCAACCAATAGGAGTGCCAGAAAGAGAACAGAGAAAGCACTGATAAAGAAGTTCTCAAAGAAACATTTCAAGGAAACTTACCAGCACTGAAGGATATAAATTTCTTGCTTAAAAGACAGCAAAATAAATGAAAAGGAATTCATATTGAGGATAGCAGTGTAAAAGTTGAGCGTACCAGAGATAAAGAGATCTTAAAGTTTTCCAGCAAAGAGAAACTGGTCACAGGCAAAGACTCAGAAGTAAGAAAAGCAAGTCTTCTCAAAAGCAACATTATAACCTAGAAGTCAATGTAAGAATAGCTCCAAAATTCTGAAAGAAAATAATTTGCCACCAAAGATCCTAGATTTAAGCAATCAAGTGTAAAAGTAGAATAAATACTCTTTTTCAAATATATAAAGTCTCAGGAGATTTACCTCCCATGGCTTTTCAGGAAACTGAGGAGGAGAAAGAAATAAACTAAGAGAGAAAATGACATGAATCCTGGAACAAGAGAGAGAAGCAAAGTGAATTGGGCACCGGATGGCAATTCTGCAGCAGGAAGCAACCACCCTAGGATGGAACAGAGTCCTGAGGGTGCAGAATATATGTCTCGAAAAATAAAAATAAAAAGGAAGATGGGCTATGATTGTTGGATAGGTTTGGCTCTAAGAAAAACTTTAAGAAAGGCATCTTACAAAGCTGTTGGAGGGTATGGGGAAAGAGTTGGGCCAGAAATTTGAAGGCAGTGAAGCAAATAAAAACAATGAATGAGGCAATTATTAATTTCAGGAAAACTAAAAATAAAGCAAAGGTAATCATCGCCTACTATTTGGCTCAGAAAAAATAATATTTTCCTAGTAAAAATATTAAAAACCATGCCAAAAATTGTGAAATAACTATATTGAAAGGACACAGGAGGTGAGAAGATAGGGCATGAGACTAAAACTTCTGGCTTCATAAAATAGGAAGTCATAGAACAAATAAAGAGTTCAGAGCAGTTAATTGCCTCTGGAGAATGGCATTGACTGAGGGAAGGAATGACTACTATTTTATATTTATATACACACACACACATTTAGCATAATTTGACTTCTAAAACCAAGTGCATGCATTTGTGCATTAAATTTTTAAAATATATGTTAAGTTTAAAAAGTTGGATGAAATTATAGTATAGTTAACACTGTGCCCTTTCTTTTTACAACTTAAATATGTCTAAAATACATGGGGAAATAAAAACCTTTTTCGTTCCTGGAACTAAGCTACACATCTGTACTAAACATTTTATTTAAAAGATTTGCTAGTAAATTATTAATCCCTCCCCCTTATCCACCCTATGGCTCACCAATTACCAAAATACAAAGCCCTCTGCAGTCATCTTTCTTTTTCATATCGTTTTTATTCACCCATAACTGTAGGTGTTTAAAATGATTCAGAACACTGGGGGTGCCTTTATGACAGAGTATCACAATAAACACATATGAAACCTCCTTGCTCTCACTCCATTCTCCATTGCTAAAACACGAAAGAAATGGGGACATTTGTCCTGAAATGTCTACCTTCTGAGCCTAAGACTTTTAGCAGTGATATTCATCATTTTCATCATGCCATCAATAATTAGAATTAATTATAAACTATAGGGGCTTCCCTGGTGGCGTAGTGGTTGAGAGTCCGCCTGCTGATGCAGGGGACACGGGTTCGTGCCCCGGTCCGGGAGGATCCCACGTGCCGCGGAGCGGCTGGGCCCGTGAGCCATGGCCGCTGGGCCTGCGCGTCCGGAGCCTGTGCTCTGCAACGGGAGAGGCCACAACAGTGAGAGGCCCACGTACCACACACAAAAAAAAAAAATTATAAACTATAAGGGCTATAATACACAAACAAGTACAGGAGCTAGCAGTTTTCTGATATCATGAAGAACATGAAATTAGACAGAATTCTCCCCAGAATCTATCAGAGAGATAAGGGAAAAGCAAGAGTCAAATCAGGGGTTCTGAACCTCTTTTCTCCCCACCACGCCTAGGAGACAGGGCTTACTCTGATGTGACTTGCTAGTCAGCTCCCCCCGCCACAGGGGGGCGCGATTAGCAGTTCTGCTCACAGAGGAAGAACGGTGGGTCATGTGAAGACTCAGCCATAAAAAGAAACGAAATTGAGTTATTTGTAGTGAGGTGGATGGACCTGGAGTCTGTCATACAGAGTGAAGTAAGTCAGAAGGAGAAAAACAAATACGGTATGCTAACACATATATATGGAATCTAAGGAAAAAAATGTCATGAAGAGACTAGGGGTAGGACGGGAATAAAACACAGACCTACTAGAGCATGGACTTGAGGACATGCGCAGGGGGAAGGGTAAGCTGTGACGAAGTGAGAGAGTGGCATGGACATATATACACTTCCAAATGTAAAATAGATAGCTAGTGAGAAGCAGCCGCATAGCACAGGGAGATTAGCTTGGTGCTTTGTGACCACCTAGAGGGGTGGGAGAGGGAGGGTGGGAGGAAGGGAGATGCAAGAGGGAAGAGATAGGGGAACATATGTATATGTATAGCTGATTCACTTTGTTGTAAAGCAGAAACTAACACACCATTGTAAAGCAATTATACTCCAATAAAGAAGTTAAAAAAAAAAAAGAAATCCCCAGGTAATTTGGGCAGGCCCCTGTGTCCTGCTACCCCCTCACAGGTATGTTTCCTCCTCTCCCTTTCCCTCCCCTCTCTGCTCCTCTCAACCAAAAGAGGTAACTAGTTTAGGGATCAAATTAAGAAGATGTCACCACAGGGCAAAAGATAAGGACTCAGAGCCACTGAGACGCAATATTTATAATTGGCCTCCACCACCGCCAGTTCCACATCATTTGCTGATTCTCCAAGCTTGCTGCTGAGACTGTGGAATAATTTCAGATGCCAGGAATGTAGCACATCAGAGACAACTTCTGACAGCTTTCCCACCACTAGGGACTTCCATTTCCCTTCCCTAGGCCCATCCAAGCAGGGCCTCAGCATATTTCTCCCTCACTTTTCCCCTTACCTGCTTCCAAAACATACTTGTTTGAGTATTTTGGTTAATTAAAATTTACAAAACAAGAAGGATACCCAACATTGATTGGACGCTCACTTACCACTCAACATTTTATGAAATAAAATTTCACACGTGTCATTTGAGATTCTGAAGACTAAAACACAACATTTTGATACCTGAAGAATATAACCAGAATATAAGGCAAAAGCGTTTCAGACTCTCAAAGTTTCATGTTCTAGCCTAAGAGGAGTCACACAGGGTTTCACGGGACTTTTTCTTTTTTCCCCTGGTAAACAAAGAAAGCAAAGGGACATTCAGATAGGTCTCAGGGGCCCTTCCCGTCCAACTCCCTTTCCCCCACTGCGTTCATTGCTTCAATTAGAACAGCCCTGACTGCATAAGACCATGTTGACTTCCACCATAGGATTCATTTGAAACACATCTGAAAATGGAGGCCCCTCCAAGCTGCACCATCTGTCAGTGCTGTGGCACAGGCTCTGAAACCCTCACTCCAACACTCTGCCTTGTCCACCCGTGCACATCTGGCGTATCGTTTCCAGTATGCTGACGACATGGTCTATACACATACCTGGAGATACCTGTCTGGTCCAAATTCCTTAAACATAATACAGGGCCTTTCAATTTGGCTTGGTTCAGCCTTTCCTTCTTCCTCACATTCTACCCTCTCCCTTCTCCCACACAACCAGCAACACACATGCTTTACTTAGTCCCTAAACCTCCTTGTCAATCCTAGCCTTGCCATGTTCCTTCGCATCTCAATGCCTTTGCCGATGCTGTTTTATCCACCCAGCCTGCATTCTATCTACCAAGGTCTACTTTGAAAATTTATTCACCGTTTAATGGTCTACTCAAATATCACCTCCTCACTGAAGCCTTCCCAGACTTTTCCATGAAGAATTAATTACTCTCTTTTTGGTGCTCTCTATATTTAAAATATCAATTACAGAATATAGTTCACTATTTATATATCTATTCCTTGAGCTACGCGGTGAGTTCCCAAAGAATAGAAACCTAACTCATATTTGCATCCCTAACACAGAAGCTGGCACGTAAGAGTTACCTGCTATTTCCTCAGTGATATGTGAATGGGATAGAAGATCAAAGGGGGCAGAACCAGTGCTTCCAGGAACACTTCCTGAGTACAGTCCTTAGCCCAGCATCACACACAAGGAGGAATCTCACCAAAGATCTGTGAGAGTGACTATAGTAGACACACATGGGTGCCCCGACTGACATTCTTTGGGGTTCACCTCTGATTTCAACCATGGTTGAGGTGGACATTTGTGTGAGTTAGACTCGCCTGATAGTGACCACCTCCCCTAGAGATGATGCAACAGTGGATGTATTGGGTTGGCCAAAAAGTTCATTTGGATTTTTCCGTAACATCATAAGGAAAAGCCTGAACACACTTTTTGGCCAACTCGATATGACGCCAAGATCCACTGGTCCTATCATATATCACATCACCCAGAAGGACCCTGCCTAGTAGGATATTAGATTGGCCTCATATTGGCCTAGCGATGGCACCACTCGTGCCTACAACCTGCAGTGTTGGGATGCTGTTCTCCAGGATGCATTCTGTGCACTGAAACAATAGCCACTACATGGTGCTGTGTACCCCAAAGCTAGAAAACAAAGGTCTGGGCACCAAGGGGTGCACGCCTTGGTTGGCTCTTCTCATCGTCACTCCCCATAACACAGTTGCTTAACTTGGACTGCTTGTTTCCACACCTTTAAACTTTGCTAGAATAGAGGTCGTGGCTCTTAGAGGGCGTCTCTCCACGGGACACTGAGCCAGAAGCTGTGACTCGGGCTCTTCATGCCATGGACCACGGGCAAAGAATGGAGTTTCTATATTGGCAGAGAAACCGACTGTGATAACCTGAGGAGATAGGGTCGCTGCTACACAATGGGACAAAAAGGAAATGAAAGTCTGGATCTCGAGGGATTCCCTGGGGCATCTCTTGGTGTTTTGTACCCACTGATCACAGGGAACAGGCGATTGCAGAAAGTCAATCAATCCAGTCTCAGACCCCTCCAGGGTGAGGGTCTGGGTCACCTACTGACCCAACAACCTCAGAACTGAGGGTGAGGGCAGTCTAGAGGGCATAAGGGAGGATGACGGATTTTAATTGTGGCCGCAGAATCCACCACAGCAAGGAGGACTGTGGCTTGTTACACTGCTAAATCTCTCCTTCGAGGCACGAATCAGCCTAGTCCTTGAAGAACAGTGACAGTGGAATTAATGAAGAGCATCACTGGATCGGAGCAGTGCCAAGAGCACGGCGTGGCAGACAGGACACTTCTGGTGTGCTGGGTGAACAGTGACAGGCAGGCCTTGACTCGCTTCCTACTGACGGCAGCTCAGTGTGTGACTGAGCCCAACCCACAGCCCCGCAGGCCCGCACGGCACACCTGTAAGTTGGCTGTTCCTCTGTCCCTGGCTCACCCTCCCCAGCCCCTCGGTCCTGCCTGCTAGGGTCGCCTCCAAAGTAAACTCCCTCCTTGTTTTCAGGAATCCAAGAGTAGACTGTGATCGTGTTTAAACTAGAGCTTTCAAGTTAACTTTACAAACTTACATTTCCTCTCCCCGTGTAGGCTAGCTACTCAGGGCAATAACACTTCCATAGTACTTTACTTCTTTCAAATAAAGAAACGGCACACTTAGGAGTAATAAGGAAAGCGACAGGGTGGTTGTTATTACCAACTCCCAGTCTTTTTCATTTTTAAACAAATAAGGAAGCTGAGGCTTGGAGAGGTTATGTGCCTTCTCCAGCACCAAAGGGTTTGTACAAGGCGGGGACAGGATGCTCTGTGTCCTGATATTGACAGTTGATGCTGTGGGCGCCCCACACATACCTCCTTTATCAGGTCAGTTTCTCTATTTCTCAGCTGCTGTAGGTGTTGCTGCTAAGAGCTCATAGCTACACCTCTCCCCAGAGCTTGCCCTCCTCGGCCAGATATGCCTGGGAGGGTATGTACTTCTGCCCCACTCTAGGGCTTCCCACAGTGAATGACTGATAAAGAGCTACCAAAGCCCAGCCACCATGTCCAAGGTAGGACTTCTCTTTGGTGTCATTCATGCTCCCAAGTTCCCCATGTGATCGGGCCGAGTCTAGATTTCACCTTTGCTCATCTTCTTCCCCTTCCCTGTCCTGTCCTCTCACTTCCTTCCTGGTCCTTCACTCAATTAATCATTTGCACATCCCCGTTTCTCGGGAACCCAACCTAAGATAAGATCTATGTTTTCTGATTCCTGGTCTGGTGGTTTCCCCACTGCCGAACGTCACGTAGTTAAAGAAATGTAGAAGACACTACATACTATCCCCTTACTTATTAATACTGGTCACTCATCCAGGACAGACATTTTTCCTCTGTCTCAGAAAAATCACGTAAACTTATTTCTCAGTATATCTTATAGTAATACTACTAAGAAGTGTGTCTATGCGGCTGCTTCCCACTAGCTATCTATTTTACATTTGGTAGTGTATATATGTCCATGCCACTCTCTCACTTTGTCACAGCTGCATAGCACAGGGAGATCAGCTCGGTGCTTTGTGACCACCTAGAGGGGTGGGATAGGGAGGGTGGGAGGGAGGGAGACGCAAGAGGGAAGAGATATGGGAACATATGGCATATGTATATGTATAACTGATTCACTTTGTTATAAAGCAGAAACTAACACACCATTGTAAAGCAATTATACTCCAATAAAGATGTTAAAAAAAAACAAACAAATGTGTCCGCCCCAAATAATGATAAAGATATGGTGCTTTCAGGTATAAACGTTTTTTAATTTTTCAAATTTTTATACAATTTTTAAATGTTTCTTTCCATTTACAGTTACTACAAAATATTGATTATATTCCCCATGTTGTACAATAGGTATAAACTTTTAAATATTTCAGTTAATATACTTTAGCAGTGTGCTTTATATCCTTCACTAATTACAAAGTGTTACAAAAATCCAAGAGGGACAATAAAGAAACTCACAGATTGATGTAATTAACATGTCTCATTTGATAGCAGTATATAAAACAATTCAGCAGCTCAGAAGTCCGTGCCTACAAAATGCTAAAGTTATTTTCTCAGTTTTCCCATGTTATCTTGTTCCTTGAGGTTTACAATGAAGTAAATTTTATAAACTTTAATTTTCTGAGAATTCTCACAAAGACAGTGGTTCATTCTGCTGACAACTCATACCTGTATCAATCAAGATCTAAAGGAAACCAGAAACTACTTTACAAACCTAAAACTTTAGTAGCGGGTGAGTGATGGCACAGGCGATGCAAGAGCTGTTGAGAAACCAAATAGGAAAGTGAGGCAGCCCAGAGACTAACAGCAGCAGAAAGCCACGACCAGCCCTAGGTGTGAGGGATGAAGGAAGGAAGCAGCAGCGGGGCTGCCCTGGAAGAGCTGGTGCCCTGCTCTCTTCCCATCTTCAGGTCCCGCCCACTGGTGGACGCCTAGCAAAGACCAACTGAAGCAGCCTGGGAATCGATCTAGCCCGCCAGGTTCCATCCCCGTCACAGGGAGCAGAGCAGAGGAAGGGCAAGGAAGGCACACGCAGGCAACCGAGACACAGCACATCGACATACTAAACGTTGCAACAAAGATCCGAACCGACCAAAGGCCCCCCACGCGAGAAGCAGCACGTCAAGGTCATTGCCAGGAATTCTAAAACCAGAGAATAAAACAAAGGCGAATTTATGGGGCTTCCCTGGTGGCGCAGTGGTTGAGAGTCCGCCTGCCGATGCAGGGGACACGGGTTCATGCCCCGGTCTGGGAAGATCCCACATGCCGCGGAGCGGCTGGGCCCGTGAGCCATGGCCGCTGAGCCTGCGCGTCCGGAGCCTGTGCTCCGCAACGGGAGAGGCCACAACAGTGAGAGGCCCGCGTACCGCGAAAAAAAAAAAAAGGGCGAATCTAGTCTTTGATTGTGCAGCTAATGAAATTATAAATCAAAACCACAGGGAAAGCCTTTCGACTCAGGTCTGTAGCGGCACTTAAATGTTATTTCAGAAAAGCTTCTCGCTAGCATCCTTAGGAACAGCTTTGGAACAGACTAGGCAGCTTTGCAAAAAAAAAAAAAAAAATGTATTTCCAATCGGGTCGAAGAAAAATGTATCTGGTTTGTTGTTCTTGTAGTCACCTAACCTCCAAGCCTTTCTATAAAATGTAAGAAATGTTGCTGCCTAGGTTTAAGCTGAAGGGATTACTGAATTTAAAAATATGTTTCTACAATTTTGGGTGAAAATCATAGTGGGAACACTAGGTATTATAATTAATGCTTGAAATGATACTCATGATCAAAATAAAAGAAAAAGTTTATTCAAGCATGAGTCTTTGAAGCACAAACAATTTAGCAGAGAAAAGTCTATTTGTGCAAACTGAACAAGCACTCCTTAATGTAATGAATCCAATGATTTGTTTGAATCATTACAGTATTTTTTCCTTTTTTAAAATTTCAACGGTAATAGAAGCAGAAACTGAAGCACAATCAGAAACTGTGTTATGAGAAATAGGGATTTGTAGAAAACTTGGAAAATAGCCAAAATGTCATAATTCCACTAGCCCAAATACTGGCAGCATATTGGTATTCCAGTCACAAACCATTTATTGAGAGCCCAGAATGGGAATCATTATTGAGAGTTATGTGCTAGACAATGGATAGTCTCAATCTGATTATAAGTAAATCAAGATGGCAACTCCTACTTCTCACAGCACGGGAGAGCAATGGGGGAGAGAAGCAGGGAAAAGAATGCATTTGCTACCCTTCTCACCATCCTGTAGCAACACAGTCCAAGGAATGCTACCACCTCTTAGGATGCCATAAACGGTAAATCAGTTGTCTGGATTCCCAACAGTTTGCCATCCCCAGTTAGAACTGTATTTCTAAATATAAATCACCTCCTAAGAGGAGGAAATCCCTACAGGAGTGAGAACTAAATTTGCATGAAACAACTTTTTTTCCACTTCTGGTTTCAGTCTACTGCCTTGTCCTGAAAAATGTTTGAATCTAGCAAAATTAGACTTTCACTTCCAAAGATGCAAGACCCAAAGGGGACCCCCAAAACCTAGAATCTGTGTCACACAGTTTAGCACCAAATAACTCTATACTGTTTTACCACTTGATATTTTTATGTGTGTTGCTCTCAATTCCCATCAAGGGTGTAAATGAGGTGGCCAAGGTCCGATCTCGCATTTCCTTGTTATCTAACAGCCCACCAAGCACCTAGTACATGCTCAATAAGTACTTTTGACATGATTAACTCCGATTTTAAAATAAAACCCAAACTATTGCATAAAAATTACAAATTACTTTCTGGAACACATTTGACCAGATAGTCACAAGGCTTTCTCCCTTATTTCATTCAGGCAGATGCTCACATAACAGCCTCTTGGAGAGGTCTTCTTTGATTATAAAATGAGAACTCCCTACCACTTTCTATCACCTTATCCTGCTTTCTTTCTCTTCTTAGTATATGGTAACTGGACGTATTGTTGAATATATTCCCCACTAAAATGTGAGTTCCCTGGTCTTTCTTGTTCACTGCCACATCCTCAGTGCCTGCAACAGAAACTGGTTCAGAGTAACACTCAGTAAGTAAGTATGGAACAAATCAATATGTGAATGAATTAACTTTGTACCTATCTCTATGTACATATAAGCATACTAAATGATTACTAATGAGTAGAAGTTATAAACATTTCATGATTTTTAATGTAATCCATTGAAATTTAATCTTTCGGGAACATAAAGAATTCTAAGAGCAAGAATCCTTTTTTTTTAATCTTTAGATTTTAAATGTTTACTCTTGGAGTCTCAGTTTCCCCATGTGTAAAATGGGAATAAATAATAACTAAGCCATAGGATTGGCACATGATACAAATGACAAAATGTATCTGAAGTGCTTAGCACAGTGTCTGCACATAGAAAAAGCAAAAATAGTTGATAAAGGTAAGTAAGTTCAGGGACCAATGAAAACCCAAGAGGAGAACCACCAGTGACAGTGAAGATCAAAGAAGCTGCTCGGAAATGAGGGCTCTTGAGTTTTGGAAGGATCCACCAGGCATCTATCAAACCTAGGGAAGGTCATTTTGAAGGTCATTTTAGGCTAGAGGAAGAGTGTGTTCCTGGAACAAGAATATTAACAGCTGGCAGCCTTTTGGAGGGAACGGTGTTTGTGGAAAACATCTTGAAAAGCTACCCTGAAAAGGGAAGGTGAAGCCACAAAGCAAGGAGACCGCACAACAAGATGGAAGTTAAATGAAACATAAACCAAAAACTGCAATTGAGTGAGAGAAGAGAAGGGAGAGGATAAAAGAGTGAGAAAATAGAAGACCTGGGAACACAGTGAAAACTATGTTTATACTTATTTTAGCCTAGAATTGAGTTCCATTTTACATATAATCACAAAGTATTTTTTGCACACTTTGACTATGCAATAAATTTTCCACAAAGGAAACTGTCATACAAGTTTTGTAACAATTGAACTTCGAGAGTTTGGAATTTTCTAAGAATTGGTCAGTGTATTAGTTTCTTTTTGCTGCTGTAAGACATTACCACAAACTTAGTGGCTTAAGACAAAACACAAGTATTATCTGATGATTTTATGGTCATCAAGGCTGTGTTCCTTCTGAAGGTTCTGGCAGGATCCATTCTCTTCCCTTTTTCATCTACAGAGGCTACCCACATTCATTGGCTCATGGCCCTGAACCACTCCAACCTCTTCTCCCGTTGTTACATCTTCTCTGACTCTGACATGAGGAGTCAGTCAGAGCCACGTCAGAATCTCCATGTCAGAGTCCTGTCTCTCTCATGAAGACCCTCGTGATGACCTTGGCCACACTGGGATAATTCCGTATAATCTCTGCAGCTCAAGATCCTTAACTTAATCATATCTCCAAAGCACCGTACACCACATAAGGTAACATATTCAGTTTCCAGAAACTGGCATATGAGCCTCCTCGGTGAGGCCATTATTCTGCTTACCATAGCTACCACTTGGGGAAATCATGTCACGGACCGTCACACCGCTCGTGGGTTTTGAGTGGCTAATATAAAACACCTGCATCAGTCGGCATTATTCACAGTCTCCTTCTCAGTGCCTCTGAAAAAGAGCTGAAAATATCTGACGACCTTATATGTCTCTAGTATAGTCCTGCCCAAGAATTTACACTTACTTTATTTTTTTTACTTAATTTGCTTTCTTTTCATGTTTTTGTACAGTTAGAGCATTGTTTAAAAGTATGTGTAAACAGGTTATATTAGCCACACACATAATACAGGAATCATTACAAAATGTCTGTTAAGCATTTATTTCCAAAAGGCATCATTGGATCTGATAGGACAGAGGAACAACCACTCAGACGGTTAATTATTATTTTTCGTGAGCTGAGTGGTACTGGAAAATCTGTCCTACGTATATGAAATCTGGTTGTAGCAGTAGCAGCAAGCGTGAAGTTGAAGGTAAATATTCTATGGGAAATATGCTAATAAAGTAGGCAGATGTACTTACAGGGTACTGCTAATTCTTAGCTCTCCATGCATTCCTTCTCAGACACTATTCCCTTCCTGGCCAGCCCTCTCAGCTGCTTACCCTCTGCTTCCAGCCCCGTGGGCATGGAGAAACTGACAGATAATGAAGCACCTGGAGAGTCAGCTGAAGAATCACAGACAACTGGGCCGTCAAGAAAGAGAAAACCAATGTCACTCCACTGATGAATGCTCTTCCATCAAAGTGCAGTGACAGCTAGAAGAGGCAGAATGACCAGGAAAAGAGGGAAGGCAGTGAAAGGATAGTAAAGCAGGACAATTTAGACTGGGAGGACAGTGCTGGGAAATTGGGAATGAGGGCCCAGTGGGCTATTTCAGGTTGTGGGGAACACTTCAAGCTGTCTATTATGATGAGGATGTGTAGAGAAGGAGCGGGGAAGAACACACAGTAAGGAAGCCAGAAAACAGGTTTGAGTGAACTCAGGCATATTTGCAGAGACTGGAGCATCATTTCACTACAGCTCTAAGGCTGAGTTACTTATGTTCCCTTCAGCTGAAGGGTTCCCTTGTTCTCCATACTGGGCTTGAACTTTATGGTGAAACTGCCTCTTCCTCTTTTCTCTTGCCTCTCCCAACAGCAAGTATTTACTCATTGTCTTGTCCTCACTGTCTTTAGGTTTCTGTGTGTGTGTGTGTGTGTGTGTGTGTGTGTGTGTGTGTTTCCGGATTCTCTCTCTCCCCCTACACATGGCTGCTCTGAGGTCATGAGCCTGTCCTCGATCCAGGAGGAACACCAGGATAGTGGAGGCACGTCAGCATGACAGAACTTGATGACCTGGGGGCTGAGTCATCCCCACAGAAGTGGGTAGTGCCGTGGACATAAGCAGTTGCTAGAGTCAAGCTGCCTGGATCCTGGCCCCGTCAGTTATTAGCTCTAACCTGAGCAAGTGACTCAACATCTGTAAGCCTCAGCTTTCTCAGCTATAAAATGTGGTGAAAGATAGGAAATAATAGAACTTATATCATGGAGCTGTTCTGTATATTGAATTTTTGTAAAGCATGAAAAATGCTTAGCGCCATACCTGGCATTGGGTGAGTAACTCCTAAATGCTGGCCAAATTTCAGCCTGTGGGCCAACAAGACCATTTATCCATCATGGGTTTTTTGCATTAATTTCGATGTATAAAATAGTGCATTAAGATTTTAAAATATTACATTAAAGTATTTATCGTGACTACTAAGTTTCTTGGCACCCTCTTAAATATTGTGCCTGCCTCAGTCACCTCATTCTAGATCTGGACCTGGTCATGGCAGTGATGCTGTGCTTCTGGAACCATCGGTTCAGGCAGGAGCCTTCCAGGATCCCATCATTTGCATTTTAATGTCTAGATTTCCCTTGCTACTCCTTCCTTTTGTGGACTATCTTATTTCTCTGTCCTATTTTATCCCTATCTTGGTTGTTGTGCAATTGAGTTATTGAGGTTTGAGAATATTTTTGTTTGCAAAATTTGTATCTGGAATAATGTCTGGGCTTGGACTAATGTCATTATGTAGGAAGCTAGCATATTCATGTATTAGACACCTGTCCTTAGTTTCATTTTAAAGGAAATTTATTCTTAGCTTAAATAGAATGCAGAACTGCTGTTCTTAAGTCAAGTGCCTGGCTTCCCTGGTGGCGCAGTGGTTGAGAGTCCGCCTGCCGATGCAGGGGACACGGGTTCGTGCCCCGGTCCGGGAAGATCCCACATGCCGCGGAGCGGCTGGGCCCGTGAGCCATGGCCGCTGAGCCTGCGCGTCCGGAGCCTGTGCTCTGCAGTGGGAGAGGCCACAACAGTGAGAGGCCCGCATAATGCAAAAAAAAAAAAAAAAAAATAGAAAAGTCAAGTGCCTGATAGGAAATGGAAGAGTTATGAAACTGAATTAACTTTTACCAAAAAAGTCTAAATGTCATTAATACTTTAGAAGAAAATAAGTTTAAGCCGAAGCCTAACTCGTTGCTAAGAAAACTTGAACCCTAATTAATGAATTTACTAAATAGAATGTGTTTGCAAAACAGCCCGAGGTTGATCTCAGTTAAAATATCTATTGATACATAAGGACTTAGAACTCTTCAAGGAAAGAAGTAGCATATTATCTCCTAGAATACAGGTCAAAACCTCAAATGCCTCTCAAGGCCGGGAAATCAGTGAAAGGCATGAGTTGGAGGGTGTGGGGAAGACGGGAGGGTGTGGAAGGTGAGGCACATAGTGATGTGGAGGTGCTGTGCGCTGTGTGCGCTGTTCAGAGGGCACAGTGGCCCCTTAGCTCCAGTAGATTACTGTCATTTGGAAATCTATACTAAGGTGCCAGATATTCCAATTTTTCAGGACAAGCCCGAAATGCAGATATTGATGTGAAAACACTCACCTTTTAAAATATTGGCTCAGTACTTTAAAAAAAAATCACTCAAATGGGCAAAACAAAAGATGACTAAGCTGTGAATTTCCAACCTCTGCAAAGAGAGTCATCTTTGTTACAAAGAAAAGGGAGAAAAGGATACATTTTTTTATTCTTTCCTTCTGAAATCCTATCTGGAGCATTTCTGAAGTGTGGAAGATTTTAATATTTGCAAATCAAAGCACCTTCTTTGCTTTAGTGAATCTAAAAGAAAAGGCCACTTAGAGGACACTGCAGACAAAAAAATCAAAGTTTTGACTTCCGAACAGCCTGACACAAGGGTATTTGACCAACTTTTCTGAGTTGAAGTGCCATGAATTTTTCAGAGCTGATATTCCCTTCGGTGAAGAGAAGTGATTGCATTGCATTTGGGGTGCGTTACAGATCCCTTGCGTCATGTCCCAGAAAAACTCACCTAGTCTCTACCTCTTATTAGGTTTAAGCTCATTGGTTCTCCTTGTAGAATGACTCTCATTCCAAAACACTGGGTGTAACTCACAGGCTAGAAAAGCCCATTAGACCTACCAAAACTCAGAGAACCACAGGGGAGTTGGGCCGTGACCATATTTAATACTTAACAAAGAGAGCTACACTCGGAGGCATTATTATTTTTCCTTTGCTCCAGAAATACAAGGTGGATGTTTTGAGCAATCCCACTCAGGCCTCACCTCCCACAGTATTTATATGAATACATTTGCTCTTTGATGAAAGGGATTCTTAAAACCACTGGCGTACACCACCCTTGAAGCTGACTCTTTTGAGTTTGAGATGCTAAGCTGTAACCAAAGCAAGCCTGAGCATGCATTCTATCTCTGGAATGTCTCGGGGTTCTGGAGAATTAAGGACGAGAAGATAGGACTGAAGGGAACCCTTGATCTGGACCACGGAGGAATGAGACATGGAGGGATACAAGCTTTGGTAAGACAGGCTGCTCTCCACCAAGGTGAGAGAAAAGAAAAGGAAGAAGTGAAAAGTGAAATGATTCCAATATCCACTTAACAGATACCATCACATTAAAAATCCATGATATTCTCCCAAAGCCTCAGCCCAAAGCTCATATTTGCCAAATACTATTCAATATAATACAAGTTCAAGAGGAAGAAAGGCACTGGACAGCCAGCCCCCTGGAGCATATGGCAATAGAATTTGACCTACACTGCTGAAATGCCCAGTTTGTTCGTCTGGGTCTTCTATGGCTAAAATTCAGAAATGAGATGATGTAAAAGTTAGTGTCAGTGTGTCTGATACACATAGCCTTTGGTCCTTTAAACAATATTTGTCTCAAAAACTGCCCTCTTTCTAGAAAAATGAAATAGTATTTTTTACAAACTGAAATATAAAAATGTTAATTCAGGTTGATTTGTTTGTTTTACTGGGAAAAAAAAAAAATAGTAGGCTCTCCTAAAATCCCTATTGTTGTGAGTCTGTAGAGATGATCTCCATCTCTTTTAAATCATCTTGCTGGTTTTGTCATTTTTTATTCAGGCTGCATCTTCCAGAAAGCCACTGGGCATCTTTCACAGCCACGAAAAGATAACATGGATGAAAGATAATATGGACTCCACTTCAGGGAGCCTGATTTCCTTTCCATCGCCTGTCAGGACTTTCAAGGGGAATTGTCACTACCAGAAAGCAGTGACTTTTAATTTCCCTTAAGCTAGATTTGGCAGTCAGATCCTCACAGAGATGTACAAGGCCCAAATGACTCTTTCTGATGCCAGTAAGAACTGCATGAGCAGACAAAATTTAACTCTTGGGCGCTATAAACTCAGCTTACGGCTTCTTCTTCTTAAGTTGCCCAAATCTACCTGCTACATTAAAAACTTCTCTATGCTATTTTCTCATAGGTTTTCTCTCTTTCCTTATATTCCTCCAAGTGGGGCATAGATCATTCTTGGGGATGCCAGAGGCTCAATTCAGGAAATACCTAGCCAAGAACAGGAAGCACAAGTGGGAAAACACACAAGTTGGGGCAGACACTTGAGGACAATCAAGCAAAGGCTGAGAGTCATTGGTGAGAAGAAAATTATAAAGAAAAATGGATGCGGCAATCGTACCCCTTGGTATTTATCCAAATTAGTTGAAAACTTATATCCACTCACAAATGTGTGCGTGGATGTTTATAGCAGCTTTACTCATAATTGCCAAAACTTAAAAGCAATCAAGTTTTATCCATTCAATAGGTGAATGGATAAACAAACTGTAGTACATTCAGACAATGGAATATTGTTAATTGCTAAAAAGAAATGAGCTCTCAAGCCATGAAAAGACAGAGGAACATTAAATTGCTAAGTGAAAGAAGCCAATCTGGGGCTTCCCTGGTGGCGCAGTGGTTGAGAATCCGCCTGTGGATGCAGGGGACACAGGTTCGTGCCCCGGTCCGGGAAGATCCCACATGCCGCGGAGCGGCTGGGCCGGTGAGCCATGGCCGCTGGGCCTGTGCGTCCGGAGCCTGTGCTCCGCAACGGGAGAGGCCACAGCAGTGAGAGGCCCGCGTACCACCAAAAAAAAAAAAAAAAAGAAGCCAATCTGAAAAGGTTATATATACTGTATTATTCCAACTACATGACATTCTGGAAAACGTAAACCAGTGGAGACTAAAAAGATCAGTGGCTGCCAGAGGTTGGGGGTAGAGATGTGAACAGGCAAAGCACAAAGGGCTTTCAGGGCAGTGAAACTATTCTATGTGAAACTACAATGGTGAATACATGTCATACATTTGTCCAAACCCATAGAATGAACTACACCAAGAGCGAACCCCAAGATAAACTATGGACTTTGAGTGATAAGGAGGCATCAGTGTAGGTTCATCAATCATAACAAACAGACCACTGTGGTGCAGGATACTGATAGCTGGGGAGACCATTCCTACGGTGGGGTTTGGGGGGGCGGGGAGTTGAATGGAGGAATCAGAAAGACAAGAGAACACCGCTTGTGGAGTGTGAAGGTAGAATTAGCAAGTGAAAACAACACCACGGAAAACGTTCAAGAGCGTTTTTTCTTGGAAAACGTTCAAGAGCACGTTTTTTTCTTCTGTAGCAGGAAAAGCTAGAAGCTACTATGCCAGGGACCTGAGACTAACACTGAGCTCCATTACTGGCCGTGGCATGGATTGCTCAGGTGTAAATGGGGCACGGGGTGTTTTTCAGTATGCTTATCAACATTTAGGAAGCTCTCAGAAACTAGGTGCCAGAGAGAAGGCGGTAGAGGAAAGGTACAAATATTAAGAAAACACAATTTGTGTTTGGAGGAGAGCTTACAGTTCCATGGGAAAGAGGGACATTACACTCATTAACAATGAGGTTGGTGGGGAATGTAATGGAAAGAAGAGATGATTGTGGGCTGAACAGACTAGGGCCGGCCTCTGTGCTCCAAACTGGAGCACTGACTCCCTACCAACTATACACATCTGTGACCCTAGGTCATCTAACCAGTTAATGTTTCTTTCTGAATCAGTCTTATAAGTAAACGATGTAATTTTAGGCGCAAGGATAAGATCTTTCTACCAATGAAAAAGTGTTCCCTGTTTTTGCTAATGCCATGAATTCCACCCCTTCAACTAGATTTCATTAGCTCTGTCACCTATTAAAATGCAAATACCCTTAGGAGAGATTATACTTTAAGCCATATAATTCAAGTGGAACTTACTGTGAATTTTATTTTTCAGATCTGAGGAGATGGCTTTGATGGAAGCAAGGATATAGTAAACTTGATATCACTGAACGCCACAGAAGTGTCTGGGCAGGAGACTGAGAATATTTAAAATAATCTGTTAACTGTAGGCTTTGGCAGTTCAATTTTCTTTTTGAGTAAAATCTAAGGAAAACAGTGCTACCACTGAGTGTTTGCAAAGCAACCGGAACGTTGATTGCATGTTATTTTTACCGTTAATATTGTTATTAATCTTGAAAATATACTTGGGGAACAGAAAGTTTTGTGGGAACGAGACAAAAGAGTCTTCTATTTATTTCAGCAAAGCTCACTGAGGTTCTACACTGGGGTAATAGAATATTCATTTGCCTGTCTATGCCCTCTAAGTATTTATTTTCCTCTGATTCCCTTGAGCTGAGAGGGTCAAGAACAGGTTTTGGCATTCCCATGTCCTACAAAACATATCTCAATATAACCTAACCTCCTTAATTTTCATCAGAATTTCTAGAAAGGTCAACAAAACCTAGAATGACCTTGAATACATGACCACGACCTTGGGGTTCTCTCACGAGCATCCTGAATGCCTTTACTACTATGCTAGCCTCCAAGGCCAGCTTCCCCTTCAAGTTCTGGCCAAAGCACACACATAAAGCCCTTCCCTTAGTTCCCTTAGGGATGCTAAGATATTCTGCACTTATAAACAAAAAGAAAATAAACATAGAGGGGAAATAAAGCCAAAAAACAGGAGAGGCTCCTGATCCCACCAATTAGCTACTTCCAGGGCTCTAAGGCCCTGCCCATTCCAGGCTCTCTCTAGAACACTCTAGAGAAAAAGGGCCCATATTGCATCACAGTACATACCCTGGAGCCCTTAACTCTCATACCCCTGCACACAAACATCTTATGACCTACCACAAGGGACCAAAGAGCTTTCCAATGCTGCTGCCTCCCAGACCCTCCCACTCAGTCCCTGTGTCTGGTCTGAGACTTGCCTCTCCCCTGGTTAAAGAGTGACTTTGTCCTTCAGGACAGGCCTTCCCCTCACACCTCTACCCCCATACAATCTCCCTTGGATACTGGTTGACTCCATAGTAGGCCCAATAGATATTTTATCCATATGATGGCATTATATCTACTTAACAAGAAACATACATACGTGCACACCTATTAAAGCCAAGGAGGAGTGAGGGAAAATGAGCACTTGAATTTTTGCATCACTCTTCCACCTGGACTGGTAAAAATAGCCTTTAGGGCAGGGTCTGTATGTCTGTTTATATCACACCCATGCCTAGCACAGTGCCTGCTGCAATTAAGTACACAATAAATAATTGTTGCATTAAGGAATGAATGAACGCATTCAATGATTTCCCCCACCACTTAACATCCAAAGAGAAAGACTAACTCAGTGCTCTGATACAGGCCCTGATAAACTCTGATTTTAAGGACATCATCAATAAAGCCTCCACTGATCAAGCTTCAGCACTAAATTCTCTCTGCTGTTCACTTTCCAATGTAAACACCCAACTATGTTAAGCTGGAGAGAAAATCAACTAAATAAACAACCCATTAGAGATGGGATCACCCCAAGGCAAAGGCAATACTTTCAAAACTACACATATATTCACTGAGGCAAAATGAATACTCAAAGAAAGAAAAATGCCATATATAGTAAGCTATGTGCCAGGAAATATGATATGCACATCATTTACATTGTTTATTTAATCCTTAGAACAACCTTACAAGTTAGAAATTATCTTCCTTATTTTGCAGATTTTAAAAGTAAACTTTAGAGAAGTGTTTTTACCCATGGTCACTTGTTCAAGAGGTTGAAAAGCATGAACTCTGGAGCCAAGCTGCCTAGGTTTAAATTCTGACCCTGCCTCTTCCTAGATGGGCGTCTTAGTCCATTCCTATAACAAAATGCCACAGACTGGGTGGCTTATAAACAACAGAAATTTATTTCTGGAGGCTGGAAGCCCGAGATCAGGGTACCAGTGTGGTCAGGTGAGGGTTGCAGACTTCTCACTGTGTCTTTACGTGGTGGAAGGGTCTCTTCTATAAAAGCATTAATTCCCCTCATGAGAGCTCCACCCTCATGACCTAAGCACTTCCCAAAGGCCCCACCTCCTAATAACATCACCTCTGGAGGGTAGGATCTGAATTTGGAGGGAGGACACAAACATTCACACTATAGCACTGGGTAAACACAGCTTAACACACGTGGAGCTAGTAAGTGTACCAGTCTCTCATGGCCAAACCCATCTTTCTGTGAACAGATTTGTGATGCTAGGCCAGGGACTCTACAAAACACATTCCTGCTTAGTCAGCTGGCTTCGTGTTAGCTCTGTCAGTAGAGGGCGCTAGAGAGGGCTGCCAAGCTGGAAGAGCAAGAAGACACTTGCTCCTTCCTGGGTGTTTCCTCTGAGCCTCAATCAGGGGTCCCACCCTTCTCTCCTTCCTGCAGAGCCACTGAATCCAGTTTGTACTGTTCTTGTAGAATCAGCCTTAGAGTCTGCTGGACAGCACCCTCTCTTCAGAGGACAGCATTTCAGCTCAGTGGGGCCCTTCCTCTAAGTATCTAAGAAGTTTTAGTAATCCCTACTCTTTCCTTTGTTCCCTCAGCCCTGGGGGTAATAGCTGCTTCCTGGAACTGCTACCCCTACCCTATACCTTAGAGTTGTCTTTTCACTCTTTTTATTACTTGGTTCACAACTTTATAACCACTCAACAGTTCTTCATATCAAATTCACTCTATTCAAATTATTGGCATGATTTTATTCTCCTGGCTGAACCTGAGGGACACAAGAACACCTACCTGAGAGTATTAAATGAGTTTGTCCTTGTAAAGTGCTCGTAACTGTACCTGCAGCACAGGATTGGCCATATCAAGGTCAGCTATTACTTTCAAAGTGTTGAAGCTGGGTTAGAGCCCACGTCTGTCCATCTTCTTCCAGTCAACATGATGTTTCTCTAACAAAAATAGCTACCACCTACTTAGGGACTAGGCTTAGTGCGTTCACAGATGTTACCTGTTTTAATCTTCTTAAACACCTCTTAAGTGTTTTTTCCTCTATCAATTGACATCAAGAAAGGTATTCTGAGTTAAGGTATCCATTATCCTGAGAGGTTAAGCAAGGTCTACAAACAGTTCAAACATCTACACCAGAAGAATAATGTTTTAGCATAAGCTTCTCCGAATCCTAAAAACCTATTTACATCATTGCCCTATGTGTCACCAGCAATTAACATGATTTAAGCATAATGTGTGTGAGCAGAAGCAAGAAGAACTGCAACCTTGCAGCCTGTGGAATGAAAACCACATTCACAGAAACATAGACAAAAGGGAAAGGCAGAGGGCTATGTACCAGATGAAGAAACAAGCTAAAACTCCAGAAAAGCAATTAAATGAAGTGGAGATAGGCAACCTTCCATAAAAAGAATTCAGAATGATAGTGACGATGATCCAGGACCTCAGAAAAAGAATGGAGGCAAAGATTGAGAAGATTCAAGAAATGTTTAACAAAGACCTAGAAGAATTAAAGAACAAACACCTAGAAGAATTAAAGAACAAACAGAGATGAACAATACAATAACTGAAATGAAAAAATATACTAGAAGGAATCAATAGCAGAATAACTGAAGCAGAAAGACGGATAAGTGACCTAGAAGACAGAATGGTAGAATTCACTGCCACAAAACAGAATTAAAAAAAAGAATGAAGAGAAATGAAAACAGCCTAAGAGACCTCTGGGACAACATTAAATGCAACAACATTCACATTATAGGGGTCCCAGAAGGAGAAGAGAGAGAGAAAGGACCCAAGGAAATATTTGAAGAGATTATAGTCGAAAACTACCCTAACGTCGGAAAGGAAATAGCCACCAAAATCCAGGAAGTGCAGAGAGTCCCAGGCAGGATAAACCCAAGGAGAAACACACCAAGACACATAGTAATCAAGATGACAAAAATGAAAGACAAAGAAAAATTATTAAAAGCAACAAGGGAAAAATGACAAATAACATAGAAGGGAACTTCTATAGGGTAACAAATGATTTCTCAGCAGAAACTCTACAAGCCAGAAGGGAGTGGCACAATATATTTAAAGTGATGAAAGGTAAGAACCTACAACAAAGATTACTCTACTCATCAAGGATCTCATTCAGATTCGATGGAGAAATCAAAAGATTTACAGACAAGCAAGAGCTAAGAGAATTCAGCACCACCAAACCAGCTTTACAACAAATGCTAAAGGAACTACTCTAAGTGGGAAACACAAGAGAAGAAAAGGACCTACAGGGCCTCCCAGGTGATGCAGTGGTTAAAAATCCGCCTGCCAATGCAGAGGACATGGGTTTGAGCCCTGGTCCAGGAAGATCCCACATGCCGCAAAGCAACTAAGCCTGTGCGCCACAACTACTGAGCCCGTGCTCTAGAGCTTGTGAGCCACAACTACTGAGCCCACTTGCCACATCTACTGAAGCCTGTGCACCCTACAGCCCATGCTCTGCAACAAGAGAAGCCACCACAATGAGAAGCCTGCACACTGCAAACAAAGAGTAGCCCCCACTCGCCAAAACTAGAGAAAGCCCGCATGCAGCAACAAAGACCCAACACAGCCAAAAATCATAAACAAAATAAATAAATTTATTTTTTTAAAAAAGAAAAGGACTTATTTTTAAAAACCCCAAACAATTAAGAAAATGGTACTAGGAACATACATATCAATAATTACCTTAAATGTGAATGGATTAAATGCTCCAATGAAAAGAAACAGGCTTGCTGAATGGATACAAAAACAAAACCCATATACATGCTGTCTACAAGAGACCCACTTCAGACCTAGGAACACATACAGACTGAAAGTGAGGGGATGGAAAAAGATATTCCATGCAATTGGAAATCAAAAGAAAGCTGGAGTAGCAATACTTATATCAGATAAAATAGACTTTAAAATAAAGAATGTTACAAGAGACAAGGAAGGACACTATATAATGATCAAGGGATCAATCCAAGAAGAAGATATGACAGTTGTAAATATATACACCCAACATAGGAACACCTCAATACATAAGGCAAATGTTAACAGCTATAAAAGAGGAAATTGACAGTAACACAATAATAGTGGGGGACTTTAACACCTCACTTATGCCAATGGACAGATCATCCAAACAGAAAATAAATAAGGAAACACAAGCTTTAAATGACACAATAGACCAGATAGATATAATTGATATTTATAGGACATTCCATGCAAAAACAGCAGATTACAGTTTCTTCTCAACTGTACATGGAACATTCTCCCGGATAGATCATATCTTGGGTCACAAGTCAAGCCTCAGTAAATTTAAGAAAATTGAAATCATATCAAGCACCTTTTCCGACCACAACGCTATGAGATTAGAAATAACTTACAGGGAAAAAAAATGTAAAAAACACAAACACATGGAGGCTAAACGTTACTAAATAACCAAGAGATCACTGAAGAAATCAAAGCGGAAATTAAAAAATACCTAGAGACAAATGGCAATGAAAACACGATGATCCAAAACCTATGGGATGGAGCAAAAGCAGTTCTAAGATGGAAGTTTACAGCAATACAATCTTACCTCAAGAAACAAGAAACATCTCAAATAAACCATCTAACCTTACACCTAAAGGAACTAGAGAAAGAAGAACAAACAAAACCCAAAGTTAGCAGAAGGAAAGAAATCATAAAGATCAGAGCAGAAATAAATGAAATAGAAACAAGAAAACAATAGCAAAGATCCATAAACTAAAAGCTGGTTCTTTGAGAAGATAAACAAAGTTGATAAACCATTAGCCAGACTCATCAAGAAAAAGAGGGAGCGGACTCAAATCAATAAAATAAGAAATGAAAAAGGAGAAGTTACAATAGAGACAGCAGAAATATGAAGCATCATAAGAGACTACTACAAGCAAATCTTTGCCAATAAAATGGACAACCTCGAAGAAACGGAAAAATTCTTAGAAAGGTATAACCTTCTAAGACTGAACCAGGAAGAAATAGAAATATGAACAAACCCACCACAAGTAATAAAATTGAAACTGTGATTTAAAATCTTCCAAAAAACAAAAGTCCAGGACCAGATGGCTTCACAGGTGAATTCTATCAAACATTTAGAGAAGAGCTAAGACCCATCCTTCTCAAACTCTTCTAAAAAATTGCAGAGGAATGAACACTCCCAAACTCATTCTACAAGGCCACTATCACCCTTATACCAAAACCAGACAAAGGTACTACAAAAAAAGAAAATTACAGACCAATATCACTGATGAATATTGATGCAAAAATCCTGAACAAAATACTCACAAACAGAATCCAGCAACACATTAAAAGGATCATACACTGTGATCAAGTGGGATTTATCCCAGGGATGCAAGTATTCTTCAATATATGTGAATCAATCAGTGTGATACAGCATATTAACAAATTGAAGAATAAAAAACATATGATCATCTCAATAGATGCAAAAAAAGCTTTCGACAAAATTCAACACCGGTTTATGATAAAAACTCTCCGGAAAGTGGGCATAGAGGGAACCTACCTCAACATAATAAAGGCCATATATGACAACCCACAGCCAACATCATTCTCAATGGTGAAAATCTGAAAGCATTTCCTCTAAGATGAGGAACAAGACAAGGATGACCACTCACACCACTCTTATTCAACAAAGTTTTGGAAGTCCTAGCGACAGCATTCAGAGAAGAAAAAGAAATAAAAGGAATACAAATTGGAAAAGAAGAAGTAAAACTGTCACTGTTTGCAGATAACATGATACTATACATACAGAATCCTAAAGATGCCACCAGAAAACTACTAGAGCTAATCAATGAATTTGATAAAGTTGCAGTATAAAAAAATTAATGCACAGAAATCTCTTGCATTCCTATACACTAACAATGAAAGATCAGAAAGAGAAATTAAAGAAACAATCCCATTTACCATTGCAACAAAAAGAATAAAATATCTAGGAATAAGCCTACCTAAGGAGGTAAAAGACCTGTACTCAGAAAACTATAAGACACTGATGAAAGAAATCAAAGATGACACAAACAGATGGAGAGATATACCATGTTGTTGGATTGGAAGAATCAATATTGTGAAAATGATTATTGTACCCAAAGCAGTCTACAGATTCAATGTACTCCCTATCAAATTACCAATGGCATTTTTTTACAGAACTAGAACAAAAAATCTTAAAATTTGTATGCAGACACAAAAGACCCCGAATAGTCAAAGCAATCTTGAGTGAAAAAAATGGAGCTGGAGGAATCAAACTCCCTGACTTCAGACTATACTACAAACCTACAGTAATCAAGACAATATGGTACTGGCACAAAAACAGAAACATAGATCAATGGAACAAGAAAGAAAGCCCAGAGATACACCCATGCACCCATGGTCAACTAATCTATGACAAAGGAGGCAAGGATATACAATGGAGAAAAGAGAGTCTCTTCAATAAGTGGTGCTGGGAAAACTGGACAGCTACATGTAAAAGAATGAAATTAGAACACTCCCTAAACACCATACACAAAAATAAACTCAAAATGGTTAAAGACATAAATGTAAGACCAGACACTATAAAACTCTTAGAGGAAAACATAGGAAGAACATTCTTTGACATAAATCACAGCAAGATCTTTTCTGACCCACCTCCTGGAGTAATGGAAAGAAAAACAAAAATAAACAAATAGGACTTAATGAAACTTCAAAGCTTTTGCACAGCAAAGGAAACCATAAACAAGATGAAAAGACAACTCTCAGAATGGGAGAAAATATTTGCAAACGAATCAACGGACAAAGGATTAATCTCCAAAATATATAAACAGCTCATGCAGCTCAATACTAAAAAACCAAACAACCCAATCCAAAAATGGGCAAAAGACCTAAATAGACATTTCTCCAAAGAAGACATACAGATGGCCAAGAGGCACATGAAAAGCTGCTCAACATCACTAATTATTAGAGAAATGCAAATCAAAACTACAATGAGGTATTACCTCACACCGGTTAGAATGGGCATCATCAGAAAATCTACAAACAACAAATGCTGGAGAGGGTGTGGAGAAAAGGAAACCCTCTTGCACTGTTAGTGGGAATGTAAATTGATACAGCCACTATGGAGAGTAGTATGGAGGTTCCTTAAAAAACTAAAAATAGAACTACCATATGACCCAGCAATCCCACTACTGGGCATATACTCAGAGAAAACCATAATTCAAAAAGACACATGCACTGCAATGTTCATTGCAGCACTATTTATAATAGCCAGGTCATGGAAGCAACCTAAACGTCCACAGACAGACGAATGGATAAAGAAGATGTGGTACATATATACAATGGAATATTACTCAGCCATAAAAAGGAATGAAATTGGGTCATTAGTGGAGACGTGGATGGATCTAGAGACTGTCATACAGAGTGAAGTAAGTCAGAAAAAGAAAAACAAATATTGTATATTAACACATATATGTTAAATCTAGAAAAATGGTACAGATGAACCGGTTTGCAAGGTAGAAATAGAGACACAGATGTAGAGACCTAACATATGGACACCAAGGGGGGAAAGTGGGAGGGGTGCAGGGGGGATGAGTTGGGAGATTGGGATTGACATGTATACACTAATATGTATAAGACAGATAACAAATAAGAAACTGCTGTATAAAAAATTTTAATTAAATTTAAAAATAAAAAGGAGTGGCAGCCTACTAGCCTCAGACCAAAAGCCCAATCCCATCTCTAAAAAAAAAAAAAAAAGTGTGTGCATCTAAGGATTAAAATTTTGGAATTTCAAATTTTCTATTATTTTGTACATCTAAAATATCAATGGGGCTTCCCTGGTGGCGCAGTGGTTGAGAGTCCGCCTGCCGATGCAGGAGACACGGGTTCGTGCCCCGGTCCGGGAAGATCCCACATGCCGCAGAGCGGCTGGGCCCGTGAGCCATGGCCGCTGAGCCTGCGCATCCGGAGCCTGTGCTCCGCAACGGGAGAGGCCACAACAGTGAGAGGTCCGCGTACCGCAAAAAAAATAAAATAAAATAAAAAAATAAATAAAATATCAATGAAACATTATAGAGTTTTAAAAATTACTAAGTGCCTATTTTGTGCTAGGCACTGGGTTATAAATGCTTTCACATATATTATATCATTTTATCCTTAAAGTATACTACATTAAGAGATACAATTATCTTCATACAAATATGTCCAAGGTCACACAGCTAGTAAAGTGACAGAATCAGGAATTGAAGCCAATTCTTTCTGACTCACGGAGCTCATAATTTAGCCAATTCACCACACGTCATAGGTGAGGGTCATTCTCCACAGCAGATGCTGAGAAAATGAAGTTTAGTAAAAATATGAACTGATACAGGAACAAAGCCTTCACTGTGAAGGGCTAAGAAAATAAAAGAGCTGAATCTGGGAGAGTACCTTCTGACCTTGCGTTCAGAGTTGTTTGTAAGCCATGCCAATTCCGAGGTTCTGTCACCGGGCTGCTAGATTCCATTTCAATTCAAGGATCTCTCTCCAATTTCATTTTTGCAATTATGGAGCCAAAGTAAATGAAAACCAAAAACACTCGGTTTCTGGGTAATCCTTGCCTTCCAAAAACAAGTCATTCTTTTCAGGAAAAAAAAACATAAGCACTCACCAAACTAACTATTTTTTTAAAGGAGCAATGCAGAGGGGGAAAATAGCATACCTTTTGCTTGGTGCTTGATTTCAGGCCAACTCGGGAGTGACTTTTGGACTAGAGGAAAAATGAGAAAGAAATTTATGAAGAACACAATATAATGGTAGAACTTATTCTCAAGTCATTTCTTCTAGAAGGTATAAGTTTTCACTTAATAGCCAAAAGAAAACGAATTAATTAATTTTTAAAAATTCTTTCCCCTAACCTTCCTTCACAGCCTCTGTAAATCTAAGAATAGAAGCAGAGCATAGACTCCAGTGTTGAGTTTTACATACTGAATGGAAGTCCTGGAGCTGAGACAGCAAAGATGCACCTACACTTTGTCAATGCCTGGCTCATATTTACCGACTCAGCATCTTTCTTAGAGGACACCAGCAGAAACTGAAAACTGCAACGCATGAGCAAATAACTTCCAGCTATAATAAGGCAAAGGGAATGGAGGGGAAATGAATAAAAGAAGAGGAAAGGAAGAAAGAAGAGTAGACCAAAAAAACTGCTCTATAAATTGGAAAAAGAGAAAATAGAGGCAGAATGAAGAAAAGGGCACATTTATGGCAAGATTTCCAAGTGCATTTCAATAAAGAAGATTTTAATCTCTGCTAATTTAAATGTATTTTCAGTAGGTGGAAACGAAGCTCTCAAAAACATTAGCTCTTATAGAGGGCTTTTTATTTTCCAACTTGTTCAAGATTATCTAATCTTATTTGGAATTAGGAAAGCTAAAACAAGCATTAATTAAGAATATTTTGGTATAGATACCGTTATGATTTTTCTCCCAATGAGAAAAAAGCAAAATCAAGCTTACTATGTTTAGCATTCAGATAGTGAATACATTTGGCATTTAGTGCACCATGAATCAAATTTAACTCTAAGCCAATTACTACACTGTACCTAGAAAAAAGCCTAGTCTGTAGTCCTCAAATTATTCGATCTCAGGATTACTTTACGCTCTTAAATATTACAGGGGTCCCCAAAGAGCTTTTGTTTATCTGGGTTATATCCATTGACAATCATTGTCCTAGCAACTGGAAATGAGAATTTTTTTAAATATGCATTTATTTATTCATTTTAAAATAGCAATAATAAACCCATTACATATTAAATAACATATTTTTATGTATATTCCTAAACAGAAAAAATTAGTGAGAAGATGGTATATTTTTCATGTTTTTGCAAATCTCTGACGTTTAGCTTAAATAGAAGACAGATCCTCATACGAGCTTCTGCATTTAATCTATTTTGATATGATATGTTTTTGGTTAAAGTAAATGAAAAGAATTCAGCCTCACTCAGTTATGTAGTTGGAAAAGGAAAAAGTATTTGTAATAATCTTTTCAAATAATTGTGAATATTCTTCTCTGATATGACCTCAAAACTTGACAATTGGTAGTTTCTTAAAGGTTAGTTACTATGTAGAATAAATCATACCAATGAACTTTTTATACTCTGTTACATAAAAACTGGTTGGTCTATCTTGCACTTTGAATAGATTTTTCACCCACACATGTTTGTAGCATCATGCATTGGATCATCTGGAAAACAGTGGTTCAGTGAGTTATGCTGATTTCCCAACTACTGACACATTTCATTACATAATATGGAAAAAACTCACGTTTGTTCATCATCAGCCTCACCAGAAAAATCTTCAACTCTTGGTAAACTATCAAGCTCACAGTAACAGATACAAGTTTTCCAAACTTCTAATTTTCTCTTGAAAGCTTTGCATTTTATTATGGGTAACAAATACTGTCAGTTGCTTTTCTTGAAGCGACAGGCTCACTTCACTCATTTCTGCGAACATGTCTGCCAGCTACATGAGTCTGAATAAGACTCTGGTTAGGAGTTCACCTCTCACTTGTCCTTTGAAGTTGAAATGGTGTTTCATGAAAACAAAGGCTAGTTTGGCTCACAATTCAATCAAGGTGCTTTTCTTCAAAACAGCCACTGAATGTTTATATGCAGTAGAAGCGTGTTACACATACTTCCCATTTTGTCACATAAACTACTAAAAAGATGATACGAAAATTTCAAAGACTGAAATTTAGTAAACCTAATTTTTCCTACTTCATCAAGGGCATTTTAAAGTGAAACTGCTATTTTATTTCCTGCAATACAAATGCACAGTGGTGAAATTATGACTACTAGTACAACTTGGTGCTACTGCCTTAATCCATGCTAAAGCATCAACAGTTTTAGCCACCATTGCACTTGCACAATCAGTGCAGATGTTACCTAGTGAAAAAAGCAAAGAACATCTTCTTAATATAAATTATGAAAAGAGTTTTGGCTTCTCAGATTTCCTTTGAGAACTGCTGCTCTTAGTCATTTAAAGCAGTTGAGCCAATAGTAATTAGACTATCAAAGTAATTAGACATTCAAAGAAATGGAGCTTAGGAGGAGCAAAGCCAATGAAAAGCAAGTTGTAATCGTCCCTACCTCCTTCCTGCTACCTTAGAAGACAGACCAAGAGACCAATCAGGAGTACACTTCCTTCTGTTATGGGATGAATTGTTTCCCCCCAAAATTAATATGTTGAATTCCTAACTCCCAATACCTTACAATGTGACCATATTCAGAGATAGGTCTTGTGAAGAGGTAAATAAGATACAGTGAGGTTCTAAGGATAGGTCTAATCCAATATGACTGTCGTCCTTATAAAATGAAGAGGAAAAACCAAGTGAAGACCAAGAAGACACCATCTGCAAGGCAAAGAAAGAGCTCTCACCAGAAACCAACTCTGCTGATACCTTGATCTTGGGCTTCTAGCCTCCAGAGCTGTGAGAGAATAAATTTCCATTGTTTAAGCCACCCAGTCTGTAACATTTTATTATGTAACCCTAGCAAACTGATATTACATAGACCCTGACAAATCTATCCCAAAGAAGTCAGGAATCCAAAAATGGGGGCTTCCCTGGTGGCGCAATGGTTAAGAATCCACCTGCCAATGCAGGGGACACTGGTTTGAGCCCTGGTCTGGGAAGATCCCACATGCCACGGAGCAACTAAGCCCGTGCGCCACAACTACTGAGCCTGTGCTCTAGAGCCTGCAAGCCACAACTACTGAGCCCACGCACCTAGAGCCTGTGCGCTGCAACAAGAGAAGCCACTGCAATGAGAAGCCCGCGCACTGCAACAAAGAGTAGCCCCCGCTCATCACAACTAGAGAAAGCCTGCGTGCAGCAACGAAGACCCAACACAGCCAAAAATAAATAAATAAATTTATTTTTAAAAAGAATCCAAAAATGGAAGTCCAGCAAAACCAAGTCATAATCAAAAGGGGCCATTATCATCACATTCATTGTCAACCACATACATCCTAAGGAAGAATGTCTGGATCAGTGGTTCTCAATCTTTAGAGTTCACAAAGATCATTTAGGGGGCTCTTAACCACGTAATTTGCTGAAACTCAATTCCAGAAATTCCAAGTAGGAGGTCTGGGGTGCCTCCCAGGAATCTGCATGCTAACAAGCATCTAAGGAAATTCAAATAGATACATGGTCCACTAAGGACAACTTGAGGACCACCTGCCTGAGAAGAATGGTGGTAACTTGGGATGAAAAGTAGGAAAATATGGAAACTGGCCCTCTCTCTCTCTTTCTCTTTGAAGAATACAAATAAATGAACCTCTTTTCCCTTTCTCTTTTAAATGCCTGGTGTTAAAATTCTTAATCTGATTTAACCAGTGGGTGGCACAGGATAATTGAAACAGGCTGAATGTTGGTAAAGTACTCAAACTACTCCAAAAGCAGATCTGCAATGGTTTTTTAACCTCTCCAGTTTAAAAACATAAGCACACAGATTCTGTGTTTATGTATATTTTTAGAAATTTAGTTGGGTTTCTATACCATATTAAATGTCATAAACATCTGTGAATATGGCCTTTAGACTCAACTCAAAGTCATAATAGTAAACATGACCTAAAAGACAAGACTTCCATTTATAAAAGGGATTAAAAACTGTGATGGTTAATTTTATGTCAACTTGACTGGGCTAAGGGATGCTCAGATATCTGGTAAAACATGATTTCTGGGTATATCTGTGAGGATGTTTCTGGAAGAGATTAACATTTGATTCAGCAGACTGAGAAAAGAGGTCCAGCCTCACCAGTATGGGTGGGCACCATCCAAACTGTTGGGGCCTCAAATGGGAGCAAAGGCTAAGGAAGAACAAATTCCCTATCTTCTTGAATTGGGAGGTCCATCTTTTCCTGCCTTTGAAGAAATATATATATATATATATATATATATATATATATATATATATATATATATATAGAGAGAGAGAGAGAGAGAGAGAGAGAGAGAGAGAAAAATATATACGTATATAGAAATATATACATATATAGAAATATATATATAGAAATATATTTCTACTGGTTCTGTTTGTCTGGAGGACGCTGATTAATACAAAAACCAATCCAGTTCCAGAGAAATAATATTTTCATTTGACATTAAATGAGTTTTTTGATCTCTTCTGGTAAATATTTTATCTAGAGAGAATGGAGGTTAGGCCTGGTAAAATACCACCTGCATTGTACATATCATGCTATACATTAAGTCCACATTTACAAAAGTGTGGCCTTCTAAAAATTTCTTTCATTAGTTAGGTGTTAAGGACTTAGAGTTTATTTCCACACAGAAGTAATTTTATAGGCTATAACACAAAGCCCTATTTAACCTCTGATATAAGCAAAATGCTCTGCAATTTCAATTAAAAAAATAGTATACTATCACAGTACTAACACCTATACAAAGCATAAAAATACTAAAAATCAATTAAGAAACCATTTTGCTTTTTCTATACATCTTGAAAAATAAAAAAGTATGTGTAATTTGAAGAAGATGGAGACTAAGGTAGAAACTCTGGAGTCCTGAAGTGGCCTTACTAGAAATTTCAGGACATGGTATTCACTGCTGATGAATGACGGCTCATGTCTGATGCTTCCCCTGCACCTCCCCTCCCAAGCAGATGGTTTTGCTTTTCTTGATTCAAGTGCAACCCAGCATTACTCTGCTCTGTAGCAGCTATGAATAGGGTCACTTAGGACTACTAAGGGGTGAAGAAAAGCAGGAAGACAAAGCAGTTGTTAAGCATCTCCCTGTGGCAGGGCACACTGTGCCCAGGCCAGCCCTCACTGGGGACTATTGCCCATTGTCCCCTGTGGTCCAACAGAGAATCAGGGGAGACAATCAAAAGGGGGAAAAAACTTGTTTTCCTCAAATAAATGAGTAAAATTTAAAAGAGAGGAAAGATGGGGAAGGAAGAAAAAGAAGAAACTAAAATAAAAATAATAAACATCAGCCGCTCACCTTTTCTGAGCACTTACAAGGTGTTCCCAGCACACCATCCAACTTACATCTTTTACATGACCCACATAACACGGCTAAGAGATAAATATAATTGTATTATTATCTCAGTTTTATAGAGGGGAAGACTGAGATATAGGAAGCAAAATAATTTGCCCAAACTCATACTGCTGTTAAGTGGCAGAACCAAGACTTGAACTAGTTGGTCTGATTCAAGCCCATGGTCTTAAAAACTACTACACTATTCATATGGGAATAACTGCCCAGGGAAGAATTTAGCAGAGTCTAGAGTAGTGAAAATCAGAGAACACCCAGAAACTGTGTTGCACAAACAATCGCTTCAGAAAGAAAGTTGTAGGGAAAAGGCAGTAGATCAGAAATGTACCCAAGCCAGACTTGAGCTGGCATCGGTGGCCAAGGACCCCAAGATGTTCTCTAGAGGCAGCAAATGGCGGAAGGGAAGGAGAACAGAGCGGCTTTGTGGTGAGGCAGGAAGGGGAAGGGTTATTAATTAACTGGCAACACACCTGCAACAAACATTCACAAATCAGGTGCACCTAATCTGGGGAATGCCTGCATGGTGTTTTATTGTAGTCTTCAAGACATTTAAATAAAAATAGCCTACCTCATAAGGCTAACCCTCCACCCCACATACACACAGTGTACATAAAAAGTGGCAGCAGCAGCTGAAGGAAACTTATAAAAGAAATAACTTATAAAACTTATAACTCATAACTTATAAAAGAAATCCTTGATTTTCTTCTATAGTCAAATTATACCAAGCTGTCCTCGAATTCTGACCTGAACTCTTGTCAAGTCAGTGTTAATTAAAACAGTGGGTTCTGTAAAGTTACTCCAAGGTTGAAAACAGCAAGAGATGAATGTACTTCTGTTTTCCAGACTTATTTATGAAAATGAGCATTCTGACATCTAAGTCTGCAGTCGTGACTGAGTACATAGCAAGCAGGACTTGAATGGAAACCAAAAGGGAATGTAAGTGACTTCTCCCAGCAAATACCACCCCTTCTCCTCACGAGCGATCCTGCCCACATCGGAAAAGGCACCCCAGTATATGATTTCTCTGCTACTTTTAGCAGAATTAGGACATGTTTCAGTTTTCCCTACCAATAGTAAGAATTCAATTTAAACCCCTGGATGAAACTGACAAGGGAGCACTCTTTTTTTTTTTTTAACATCTTTATTGGAGTACAATTGCTTCACAATGGTGTGTTAGTTTCTGCTTTGCAACAAAGTGAATCAGTTATACATATACATATGTTCCCATATCTCTTCCCTCTTGCATCTCCCTCCCTCCCACCCTCCCTAACCCACCCCTCTAGGTGGTCACAAAGCACCGAGCTGATCTCCCTGTACCATGCGGCGGCTTCCCACTAGCAGCTATCCACCCTAGGTTTGGTAGTGTATATATGTCCATGCCACTCTCTCACTTTGTCCCAGCTTACCCTTCCCCCTGCCCATATCCTCAAGTCCATGCTCTAGTAGGTCTGTGTTTTATTCCCGTCCTACCCCTAGGCTCCTCATGACATTTTTTTTTTCTTAGATTCCATATATATGTGTTAGCATACGGTATTTGTCTTTCACCTTCTGACTTACTTCACTCTGTATGACAGACTCCAGGTCTATCCACCTCATTACAAATAACTCAGTTTCATTTCTTTTTATGGCTGAGTAATATTCCATTGTATATAGCGTCCATCAACAGATGAATGGATAAAGAAGATGTGGCACATATATACAAGGGAGCACTCTTAAATATGGTCTCTGGTCTGAGTTCCCTTAATTGGAGCTGCAGGATAATTTAATGGGCTCACTCTCAAATGGGGTGATTAGCAACCCAATAAGTCATGTGAGTCCTAGCCGGCTCTCTTAGCAGGCGGTATTCAGAAGTGTCACCCCATGTTCAGAGGCTGGAACAAGGAACACCTCTGAATTGATGTGACATTAAAAATCCTTCCACTTCACATCCTTGTCTGTGCTTGCCTTCCAGAACACAAAAGAAGAAATGGCTGAAACAGAAAGGTTCCAGAAACAAGAGCGTCTGCCACTTAATGATTTGCCAGGTGATAACAGTGCAGTCAAGACTGCACAGTATTGAAAGAAGATACTCCCCTGCCCTGTGGATTGTTTCTTAATCAGATCCTCTTTGGAAGAATCATAAAGACAGTTGAATTCAAAAGGTCTATGATGTTCTGAACTGCAATTATTCATAATGTAGGGCCCCGCCTCCTTAACTGAGGGAGAGGGAAAGTATGTCACTCTCCAACAGAATTTTAAGGAGTCCTTCCTTTCCGGTATAAATGACTGGGACAAAATTCCTCTCTGGTCACTGAGCTGCTGTCAGGTCCTTCTAGATTCCCTTTCTCTGATTGTATTCTCTTCTTACACCTTGGGTCACTGGACCCAACCCCATCTGAAGGGAGATGACTGGATGGTCTAATCTGGGAGCAGTGGTGAGTCACCATCGTTGCTGCTGAACATCTGTCTGCCCTTCTCTCTGGTAACAGTGCCACATGGCTGTATCAGTCAGGCTCCCGGCAAGAAACAGAGGGCACTCTAGCGAGAGTTTAATGGAGGGATGTTGCATGGAGGTTTAGACAGGATCGAGGGAAACCAGTAAGGGATGGTGGGGACGCACCCCAAGCTAACATCAGTGGTCAGTAATTATCACCGCTGGCCGAAGGGAGAGCTGTAGCCTAGGAGAGAGCACTATGGAGAACGCTGCAGCTTCTACACCGCAACCCAGCTGGAAAAGAGGCAGAGAAGTCTACCCCTCACCCTCCCAGCACCTGCCGCCACAGCCCATGGGCCAAACGCGGGTGGAAGCCAGAGCACGAGGGGCTTAAGAGTCTGTAGAAGTCAGACTCCCAGTGCAACGAGACATCTCCAGCACCAGCACTTCAGCCTTTCTTTAGGACTCGCCACCTTCCCCTGCCTTTTCCCTTTGTAAGGAATAAGTATTTTGTGGTGAGACTATGAATAGGTCTGTTTTTCATAGTTCTTCACCAACATTCAATCTGTGTCAGTTTGAACTCATGGTTCCCTGTTTTATTCAGTGGGTTTTAACCTCTTAGTGTCGTCATTTATTTTTGAAGCTCAAATTGTCCCAGATGTGGCGTGTGGAGCCCTTCAAACTGTTCCTGAGTCCTTCGGACATGCCCCTCTCACTCTCTGAGTGCTTCCCTACTTGCATGAACAAAATGTTGCAGGTTCATCTTTTGCCTTCCCTGCCCAACCCTTCAATCAGCCATTTCTCCAAGAATCCCTGGCTCCTGTCAGTGGAGAATGGTATTTAGAAACCCTAGGATATTTATATTTAAAAAGCAATATCTACTGCAGAGATACACATTTACATTTATATTGATCTCTTACTCTACATCTCTATCCATCCATCCATCCATCCACAACCAGAAAATCACGAATTCACACCAATACCTCCAGTTCCAATCCAGTATCACAGGGTTGATTTTATTTTTCTCCCTTTCCATATTTGCACCACGTTTCTCTCACAGCGGGCATCCAGGCCCTCCTCGCCCCGCCTGGGCTCGGACCCTCTCCGGGAGCTGCCTGCCCACACAGGGAGAGCCTTGTCACTCTTCTCAGGCGCTGACACCTCACTCTGGGCCACCTTTGTCCACAGACACCCTCCTCATCCCACCTGGGCTCCAACACTCCATGCCAGGCCATCCTCTGCTCTGGATCCCCTCCTCCTCCTGTCTGATCTCCAGTACCTGCACTGGATGGACACCTCCTCACCTCACTCAGGCTTTGACACAATACACTGAGCAGCCGTCCTACTGGATGCTCTTGTTATCCCCCCCTGCACAGGACAGCCTCCCCCTGGGATGCCCTCCTCACCCCCATTGGGTCCAACATCCTGCTCTGTGCCACCTCGGCTTTCCACCCCTGCCCGCAGCAGACTCTTAGCTTGCTCAGCCTCACTTAATGGCTTTTAAGTGGAATGGTTCAGAAAGGGAAAGGAAAAAGACTGGAAGAAGAAAAGAAATGGAAAGAGGAAGAACAGGAGGGTTGATTTTATAGAATATAAACCTAGGGCATTAGTGGCCATGGTACCCTCATCACAAAGAACTGCCTAAGAGGGCTTCCCTGGTGGCGCAGTGGTTGAGAGTCCGCCTGCCGATGTAGGGGACACGAGTTCGTGTCCCGGTCCGGGAGGATCCCACATGCCGCGGAGCGGCTGGGCCCGTGAGTCATGGCCGCTGAGCCTGCGCGTCCGGAGCCTGTGCTCTGCAATGGGAGAGGCCACAACAGTGAGAGGCCCGCGTAAAGAACTGCCTAAGAAAAACACTTGAACACCTGGGTCCAGCCATTCCTGAAGCCAGGTATACAACCAGGTGTTCACTATGTAAAGCAATAAATTAAATTATGTGCTCAAGCTAGTTTCAGCTGGGATTTATGGCACCAGGAATTGGCAAAATCTTAATAAATAGCATCACCTTTGTTTTTAATCTAATTTTTATCTTGTGGTATAATTCTAATAACTGACTGGGGCTCTGCAATATATCTAAGTCCTTATTAGGTATCATAATTCATATAACTGAATTTTCCCTTTAATAACTTGACAATACACCCACCATATTGTGAGCAGGATTATATCACTGTCTTTCTACACTTTGAGCAGAATCCAGCCCCTAGCATGTACTCCATAAATATTTGTTGACTCTGGCATGAGGTCACACCTTATTCTTTATAGGCCCCACTAAGAACTGAAGTCATGTCCCTCAATCTGAGCCTCGTATCTGGAACCCTATGCCCTTAGAATGCTGACAGACATCCTGAAGAAAACTGCCTGCTTGTACGCTTAAAAGGTCACATATTATTCTGATAATCATGGTGAAAACTAACACTGTTGTGTTCTTCTAAGTGCCACGGGCTTTACATATAGTATCTCATTTAATTCTCACAACAAATCCTATAGTATGGGTACTATTATTGTCAGTCCCATTTGAAAAAGAAAACCAAAGCTCAGAGAGGTTACCTGATTTGCCCAAAGGCACCCATCTAGTCAGTGTCTGTGCCAGGATTTGAACTCAGGCGGCCTGTCTTCAAAGCTGCCTTCCTTTTTTCCTTTTACATCATCTCTGATTTGTTTCCAATTTGTAAATATGGTAAAATACACCTAAAATTACCATAGTACCCATTTTCAAGTGTACGGTTCAGTAATATTAAGTGCATTCACATTGTTGTGCAACTGAGCTCCTGAACTTTTTCATCTTGTGAAACTGAAACTCTACACCTGTTAAATAATGCCTCCTTCCCCAGTTCCCCCAGCCCCTGGAAACCACTACTAGTCTACTTTCTCTATCTATGAATTTGACTAATCTAGGAACCTCATATAAGTGGAATAATACATACAGTGTTTTTTGTGTGTGTGACTGGTTTATTTCACTTAGCATAATATCCTCAAAGTTCATCCACATTGTAGCATATGTCAGGACCGCTTTCCTTTTTAAGGCTGAATAATATTCCATTGCATGTATATACCACGTTTTGCCCATTCATCTGTTGATGGACATTTGTGTTGCTTCTAAAAGCTGCCCTTCCTAACCACTGCATGCAATCAACTCCCATATGCCCCGCTGCCTGCTCTCTACATTCACACTGTCCCCCCCCCGGGATTGCCCCAGCTTGGGTGCCGTGGTCTGCCTACCTGCCTGTTCTTTCTTCCCACTGTCAGCTGGTGCCTCTTACTGGCGCTCTCCTAGCACCTGTCTACCCAGGGTGGAGCGGGGAGGAGGGCTTTAGTTCTAAGGTCCAGTTTCTCCGTCTGCCCTGGTGGCTGTGGTTCACCCTCTATGCCAGGCCTATCAGGAACCACAAAGGACAGGGTTTCTAAGGAGTGGTACTCCCCAGCACACAAATTACTTGGGAGATGAATCCTTCCTATCTCTTTTGAACGTCCCTCTCAGGCACGCCATTGACTGAAGCCGAGAAGCTCCTACTACTATTAATAACGCTACAGACAAGAGGGAAAGGAGGAGCCATGTTCAAAAATAAAACAATGATGAACGCAGCACACGAACAAGGCCAAGACAAATGACTATAATGTATTCTGGATTCATACGCTTCCAAGGTTAATTAATGTGCCGAAGTCTAATATTGAGCATTCCCTGAAAACACAATGCCACAAGGAAAATACTAATAAAGACCAGTTACTTTCACATGTTAAACTCCAAAGCAAGGGTTATGTCTGTCTTCTCTCTAGCTCTCTGAAAGCACAAGGTAAGCACTTATTCATGAAATTTTAAAAAAATCCAGACGAAGGAATGCGTTTCTCGGCTCGCCCCGCTCTATTAGTTATTTTAGCAAGAAGAGGGGACATGAGCGTTTTACTAACCACAACAAAAAGAAGAGGATTAAGATTAAAGAGTATTTAGAAATTCACCTCATCCACCAATCCACTCCCTCCCCTTCCTACATCCTTGAAAGAGCTTCATATTTTTATCTTTTGATTCCAAGATCTCATCCTCCTCTGCCTTCTTCCCGTAGAATATGAAGACTAGCACAGCCCCGAAGGGTCAGAAGTGATGCCTGATGGCCCCATGAGGTCTTTTCGCCTCCTCCCTCCAGGGTTCAAAAGGAGTCAAAACAGGCACCCAGAGAACTCTCACAGTTCATCACACTGAAGGGCGTACACACTCGCTCAGACATCCACGTGTCCCCACTTTCTACAAGTAGTTACTGAACCACTTTGTTCAAGGTGCTCTTAGGGACACGGTGCCGGATAGGCAGGACAATTACTGTCGATCTTTACGTGCTACAGGGTCATCATTAAGCCTTTCTAAACCCGAAACACATAAAATACACCCCCCCTCTAAAGTTCGATAAATCTTCAGGTTATTTTCTTCATGCTAGACTGTGGTCTGATTTTTTTACATTTACTTTTTTTTTTCTTTTTGTGCTTTCTATTTGGTACTTATTTTACTAGATAGTTTATTTATTTATTTTTTTTTTTGTGGTATGCGGGCCTCTCACTGCTGTGGCCTCTCCCGTTGCGGAGCACAGGCTCCGGACGCGCAGGCCTAGCGGCCATGGCTCACCGGCTTAGTTGCTCCGCGGCATGTGGGATCTTCCCGGACCAGGGCACGAACCCGTGACCCCTGCATCGGCAGGCGGATTCTCAACCACTGCGCCACCAGGGAAGCCCTAGATAGTTTAAATTAACCCCCCAAACTGCTAAATAGTCATCTCAAAAATATTTTTAAGAAAAAATCTGCCCTTTGCCACTGTTTTATGTTATCTCTTGACTCATATAACTAAATTTTCATGGGAAAGGGACATGGATTTTTGAAATACTTCCCAATACCTTTTCTTTGATAATCTGCTTCCTTCCCTTGCTGTCCCTAGGAAAGGGGAGAAAGGAAAAAGTATATTAAGGTTTTTTTGCAGTATAGTATGAAACATACATACAACAAAAGACTGATATATTTTCAATCTGTGGATGAGTACAAAAATATTTTAACTACTATAACTCTTTGTGCTTTAAGATCTAATAGGGATAGCCTTTCAAAAATAGAAATTCTTTTGTAAATTCTGGCTATTCTTTCAGATAAACTCTTCTCTCCAACCCAATCAGATTTTAATTGCTATTGTATTATGTCTATAAGTCACTGCAAATTGGAAAAATCTCTACATGATCTAGTCTTCCCATCTGGGAGATATTTAGTTTTAATGAACATGGACAATTATGCTTCTGAAAGTCACCCTTCATTTCCAGAACCCCTGACCATGGCCAGCCTGAAATGCCTCCGTGGGAATCACACTCAGCTGAATCCAGTAGCAAAATCACAAAGCCTCACCATGGAAAAGTCCCTTGAGTCCTCTCAATCACTGGCCAACATTTATTCAGGCACGTCCTAAAGTTAGGAGCTGAAGATACAGTTCCTGCCCTCGAGAGTCTTATAACTTAGTTAAGTGGGTATGTAATAGTCTCAGAATGAAAATTAGGCATAAAAGAGAGTTTATATTAAATATCAAATACACAGGACCTATAGGAAGTGATAAAGTTATAAAGAGGGCGTTGGTTAGAAAATGCAAGTGTGAATAGGACTTGAGGTGACCTGGAATGGCAGGGTCCTATTCAGACAGGTGAAGATAAGAGCCGAGCACAACGTCAGACGTATAGGTAGTCAATAACTCCTAGATAAACAAGGAGACAGGCCTGCCAGGCAGGGGTAGCACCACGGACAAGGGCACGGCAGCGAGAAATAAATGCACGTGGTGTCCCTGGAGAATAATGAGTTGACCAATTTCTCCATAATGTTGTGAAGAACAGATGGAAGAGGTAGGCAAAGTAGGGCAGTTTCAACCCGGTAAGGGCTCATGGGATAATCTCACCTAAATTTTCTATTAGGCTCACAACTACTGGATTTGTTGTTATGGTTCAATTCAATTCCACAATCATGTACTGAGCACCGACACATCCCAGACATTGTGCGCTCAGAATGTGAAAATGAGTAAGACATTCTCTCTGAACTCAAGGATCTACTAGTCGAAGAGTCAAACATATAAGCAAATGACTTCCAATCAGTGTGGCAGGTATCATACAGAGATATGCAACCTCCTAGAAAGACAGCACAAAGGGAAAAGGTACGGGAAGGCCTCTGGGAGGCGGTGGTGCTTCGGCTGAGTTTGGTTGATGAGCAGGCAGTGGTAAGCACTGGAAGGAGCAGGGGAATCCCAGAAAGGGATAGAGAAAAGGTGTGAGAACATGAGTCTGGGACTGCCCACAGGTAAGTGTGTCTGAAAGGCAGAGCTCGAGGAGCAGAAAGTGGGCCCACAGGACCAGAGAAATAGGTAGGCGTTTATTATCCAAAGGAATCTGGGCTTCATCCCATAAGCAGTGGGAAGCCACTGAAGAATTTTATACAGAAGGAATAACACAGACAGATTTGTTTTGGAAAGAAAACTCTGGCAGTATTAAAGAGGACTAGTGAGTTAGGAGAGTTAATAGGATTGTACCCTTGTTGCTTTTTTATTGCTAGCATCAGTAGGAATGTGGGTTTCACCCTATAGCAAGTACCCCCAACTCAATTCTTTCTCCAGCTCTGGCATGAAACAGGTAGGCACTTGGACACATCACTTCTCCTCTGTGGCCCTCAGTTTCCTCGTTGCAAAATGGGGACGCTGTAGGAAATGATCCCTAAGCTCCAGATGGTGACAATTCTTCAGACCCTCTCAATTATCCTCAAAGAAAAGCTGAATAGGTAGAAGGGAGGCGGGGTTTCAGTCAATAGTCTTTACCTTGATTTCCATGGAAGGTAAACTAATTTAAATGAGCCAGCTATCAAAAATTTTTAATAGTTTTTAATCTTTATTGATATTCTTTGTTTGGTGAGACTTCATGTTTGTTTGTTTTTCTCACGCTGTGCATCTTGTGTGTGGGATCTTAGTTCCCCAACCAGAGATCGAACCTGGGTCCTTAGCAGCAGAAGCGTAGAGTACTAACCACTGGACTGCCAGAGAAAAATCCATGCTATCAAATTTATTGAACATTTTCTTTTTATGTTTTATCTAAGTTATACAGAGGCTTAAAATTCCCAGAAAATTCTTTTTATGTACTACGCATATTTGCATGGACTTTAAATTAAACTGCATTTATGAAAACCCCGTGAGCTCTTTGGATTAAATAGTATATTTCAGTCCTAAGAATTATACCCGTGCACAGAGTGCACCCAGAGGAATGTTCACTCTCAGATAGCTTATGCAACCTCCCAGTCCTAGCCCAGCCCAGTTTCATTAAAATCTCTATTAGTGTAACTCAGTGGTGATTAAATCTTCTTCCTACTTTTTCAAGAAGAAAAAAATGCAGCTAACTCTTGATAGCTTGTGTCAACTAGGGACATGGGTCCCAGGGATAAATTAAATCCATAAATAATCCAGAACCTTCATTTAAGCCAAGAACTTCAATCTCCTTCCTCAACAAACCTTTTCTAAGAGCTGCTAACAAAGTATTCAAACTGACTTAAATGAGACTCCTTTGTGCAGGCTCAGCTCCAGGCAAAACTGGGCCGTGACTACCTGCTACCCTCTACCCCCAGAGTCCCCACTGCCTCTTTGCTCTATGTCTCACTCATAATAAACTTCCTAAATGCCAAATTGCAGAGTCTTCACCTTATCTGATCATTCTGCAGCTTCTGACAGACACTGCTGACTACTCCTACTTTCCTGAATCTCTTCCCACGGCCTCTACCTCTACGCTCCCCTGGTTCTCTCCTACTTTGTCAATATGCTATTTGTGATATCTTTAATGTCAGTGTCTCCTCCACACCACCCCCAGTTCATTTTTTCTTTGCATGTTCTTCCTGGAAGATATCATCCACACCCGTGTGTTTAAATATGATGTCATATAAATGTAGCTCTCTTCTGAGCTCTTTTTGACACATATTAGATGTTTAGTAAACACGTATTGTCAGTTTAATAAGCACCTATTGCTGCACCATGACCAGTAGTTGGATTCCACCCCAGTTTTCCAGCCCATATCTTAGTAGTACTCCTGTTCCCTGTACTTCACACATCAGACAGAGCTGTTGTCTAACAAGCTGTGACTTACAGATCTATGCTTTGCTAATAACTTCATCCCCTTCTCAACTCCAACTCATCTTTCAAAACCCACTTGCAGCGTCAGGTCTTCTGTGAAGTCTTATCCTGCTCTCTCTTTCTACTCCTGCACAGTTATTAACCTTCACCACCGGACTCTGAAAACACACTTTAGTTATACCAATCTGTAATACCACTGAGCACACTAAAAAATAGTTGATGGTATACTGGACCATCCCCTTAATCCATACTGCAAACTCCTTGAAAGTAGCGACCATATTCTATTCAATTTTGTATCTCAAGTGACTAGCACAGTGCCTATCACACAGGGATCATAACCACTCTATCTAGGTAAAGTAAAACTGAACTAAAAGGGTGGGTTAAAAGGGTGGGTACTTATGGGTCCTGTTGGGCAGGTTTTAGGTTGAGGGCTTGGAATGGATGCTTAGGCCAGAGTAAGGGAGCTGGTAAGTTGAAAAGAGGGCATTATGAATTGAGACATGGTACTGGAGATGTAGATCTTTCCTGCCCATGCATATTCCTTTCTAGGGGAGTGTGAACAACTCACACCTGCTGCCTCCATGACCATGTTTGCATTACATGGCCTCACACCTTACCTCAGGCACAGATGATTGGTCCAAGGACGGACAAGTAACCCAATGGGAAGCCAACAAATAGGCTAGAAAGCAGCCTATAGCCTGGCTCAGATAATTGGAACTAAAGCTTAAGAGTTACAGTATAAAAGGATCCTAGAAAGTGTTGGCTGTGATGACTTTTTAAAAACCCAAGTTATAAGTAAGCAGAGTAAACAAGACAGCAGAGAATAGAACATATGACAGAGAATAGCTGGGGCCCCAAGAGACAGAGAGAGAGAGAGACAGACAAGAGAAAGAGAGAAACTGAGCTTTTTCTAAATGGCTTCCCAGTTCCTCTTTCTCTGAGATCTAGTTCCTTCCTTGGTTGCCCATTACATAACCTCCTTTTTCTTGGCCTTTCATGAATAGATCTCTGTCCCTTACAACAGTCAATATAAAATAAAGAAGGCTGCAGGGAAGGAATTATAAAGATGCTGAAGACAAACTTTATCAGTTTAATAATTTGCCTATAGCTAAATCTGTATATAAGAAAATAAAATTGGACCCCTATCTTATACCACACACAAAAATTAACTCAGAATGGATCAAAGATTTGAACATAAGACCTGAAACCATATAAATCCTAGAAGAAAGTAAGCTCCTTGACATCAGCCTTGGTGATGATTTTTTGGATTTGACACCAAAAGCAAAGGCAACAAAAACAAAAATAAACAACTGGTACTATGTCAAACTAAAAAGCTTCTGCACAGCAAAAGAAACCACCAACAAAATGAAAAGGCAACCTACTGGCTGGATGAAAATATTTGCAAATCATCCAAAATATATTAGGATCTCATACAACTCAGTAGCAAAAAACCCATATAATCCAATTAAAAATGGGCAATAGACATTTTTCCAAAGAAGACATACAAATGGCCAATGGGTACATGAAAAGGTGCTCAATATCACTAATCACCAGGGAGATGCAAATCAAAACCACAATGAATTATCACCTCACACCTGTTAAAATGGATACCATCAAAAAGGTAAGAGAAAATAACTGCTGGCAAGGATGTGGGGAAAAGGGAACCCTTGTACACCATTGGTGGGAATGTAAATTGCTGTAGCCACTGTGGAAAACAGTATGGAGGTCCCTCAAAAACTAAAAAGAGAACTACCATATGATCCAGTAATTCCACTCCTAGATATATATCTGAAGAAAGCAAAAAAAAAAAAAAAAAACTAACTCAAAAAGATACACACACAACCAAGTTCGTTGCAGCATTACTTACAATAGCCAAGATATGGAAGCAAGCTAAATGTCCACCAATAAGTGAGTGGATAAAGAAGGTGTGGTGGTGTGTGTGTGTGTGTGTGTGTGTGTGTGTGTGTGTGTGTGTAATATTACATTATATATATAATGTAATATTATTCGACCATAAAAAAGAAGGAAATCTTGCCATTTGCGACAACATAGATGGATCTTGAAGGTATTATGCTAAGTGAAAAACGTCAAACAGAGAAGGACAAATACTGTGTGATCCCACTTATATGTGGAATCTTAAAAAGACAAGAACAAAAAAAGAAAATGAGCTCAGGGGTACAAAGAACAGATGGGTGATTGCCAGAGGCAGGGGTAGGAGAGGATGATATGGGTGAAGGGGGTTAAAAAGTATAAACCTCCAGTTACAAAATTAATACATTGTGGAGATGTAATGTACACCATGGTGACTAGAGTTAATAATATGTATTGTATATTTGAAAGTTTCTGAGAGAGCAAATCTGAAAAATTTTCTTCACAAGAAAAAAGAAAGAAAATGAAAGCAAATTATCCTTCTCCTTTTCCTGAGCCTCACTTCATAGCCCCAGTTCTCAGAACCCATAACTCAAGCTGCTAATCTTAGAGCCATGGATAAATTACATCTTTGAAATAAATAGGATTTTATGAGGTGCCTGAAAAAGGAGCTATGGTTTTTAACATTTCTGTGGGACAGTGAACTCCAAGATGATTCACTCCACAAATATTTACTGGTTACCTACTGTGTGCGAGACACTAAGCAAGGAACTTGTTCAAGAGGAATAGACTTTGCTCTTGTGGAATTTACATACTGGTTGGGATGTGAGAAATACATAAGCAAGCAGACAAAAAAAAATTACAAACATGTTATGTGCTATAAATGAAACAACAAGAAACTGAGAAAGAGAGTAAAAGAGAAAACTATAAGGCAATGTCTCTCTGAAGAGCTGACACTTGAGCCAAGACCTACAGGATGGAAAGCAGCGAGCCACGTGTATACTGGGTGTGTGATGTGGGGATGCAGCAGAGCCCTAGGGCAGAGAGCCCACGATGTGTTCAAGATACTTGACAGGGTTGGCTGAAGACTAGAAAGTGAGTGGTTGAGGAGAAGAGCCATATCATGTAAGAGTTTGTAGCCCCTTAAAAGGAATTTGGATTTTAGTCCAAGTACAATGAGAAGCTATTAATGAATTATAGCCAGGGGAATAAAATGGGCTGATAAATATCTTTGGAAAATCATTCCTCTCTGTGGGTGGATAATTGATGGGAGCAGCCAAGAGAGAAGAAGGGAGGCCAGTTAGTACACTAATGTAATAGTACAGGTGAACAAAAAGCATGTCTTAGACTAAGAAAATGGCAATGTCCATGGATCAAGTTTATGGAGTCAAAACATTTCAGAATCAGCAGGACTTGTTTACAGATTGTATTTGAGGTGTATCAGAAACAGTTACATGAACAGCTGGGTGGATGTGTGTGGAAACGGAAAACTGGAGATAAGGGGATAGATTTGGAGGAGAAAATAGAGTTCCATTTAGGATATGCTGCTTTTGAGATGTTTGTGAGGCATCTCAGGGGAGAAGTCAAACAGGCAGATTACCTTTTGAACATAATATGTGGTAAATCAATGACTGCTGCCTTAATGTTTAGTTATTTCACTTGTTTTTTTAAATGGTTAAGGCTATTTCAGTTTTTTTTTTTCATGTCTTCTCTTGTGACAATAAACAAAGGGGTTTCAAAAGTATAGGGACTGGGGCTTCCCTGGTGGCGCAGTGGTTGAGAGTCCGCCTGCCGATGCAGGGGACACGGGTTCGTGCCCCGGTCCGGGAGGATCCCACATGCCGCGGAGCGGCTGGGCCCGTGAGTCATGGCCGCTGAGCCTGACCGTCCGGAGCCTGTGCTCTGCGACTGGAGAGGCCACACCGCAAAAAAAAGAAAAAAAGAAAAGAAAAGTATAGGGACTTATTCCATTTCTCCTTCAAATATATATTATCATGGTCTAAGTAGGAATAACGGTAATAAAAAGAAATAAGGTCATGGATAGCCTCTGTATTATTTATGTGACTAATTATCAGTCTCTGTATTATTTATAAATGACTAAAATGTAGGAAATACAAAGTTCCAACCACAACACTGAACTCGTCTGTAGAGAATCCTATGTAGAAATTTCATAAATATAGATTATAGATAGGTAGGGCACCATTATTTTTCTACTCCATAGGCTGTCAGTACTGAGTGCTGACTTGAAATTATAAAAACAGATGATAGATCTATGACTATCTTAGGGGCAGTCTCCTTACCCAAGAAGGGGATCCTTAATGTACTGTTACTGAAAGCTGATTTCCCATTCCTGACTATAATAGTTTGTGGAATCTACCACAAAAAACACCACCAAGACAAAGAAAGGTACTCAGCAACAGCATTACACAAAACCAGCACAAGTATGCTTGATAAGCTATGTGAATATAATTTTTGTAAATCAAATCTGGTTTTCCTTTGGACGCACATTTTGCCTTAAGAGAAACTTATCTTTGTTTATAACTGATCTCCAGTTGATAATAGCTCCTAAAACTTCACATTTAGGTTCCTTTTCTCCTTAGTCACTTTGAATTAATTAATGCTATATAAATGTATACTTGAATGCCCAAGGAATAACTCTGTGTAAAAAAAAATCCTACAGTAAATCTTTTCTTTAAAGCACAGGATCCTTTGAAATGTAAATACTTATCTTCTAAGTTTCCTGTTTAATTAGTTGGAGAATTTAATGTGAGTACTAAATAATAAAACCTATGTTTTCTTAAAAGGATAGACGACAATATGCTGTGGCCAGTACTTCCATGCTCTCAGTACTGTGGCTTCTTCTTCCAACACTCAAGATGCTGGAAAGAAATACACACGAAGTCTAGATTCTGAAAGTATCCAATAGAAGCATCTCGTGTTCTTCACAAGGGGTTCTTTCACTACATCAGAGTAGTCGCCACAAATTTCACAAGAAGGGCTCAGAGACACCAAAAGTAGAATGAACTCCTGGTGTTCTGAAGTATATCCATTCCTCTGCTACCTACACTATAATAAAACTTCAATTTGGATTTCTCCAATCATAAACCTCAGTATCAGACTTCCACTCCCACCTATACGGCAATTTCTTAGGACTGATGTATGTCCACCACTTCCTACAAATTCTGCTTGTTGGTCTATTCCAATGGTATAAAAGATGATTTTACTTTTTCTGGATTCAAACACTTTGATTTGGCTTTGGGGTCACAGCTGTCCTTCATCCAACCCCATTTAGACATCAGTTCTGTAAAGGACTCCCAGAGGAATTTTAGCCACTAAACATAAATTCCCCAGTTATTTACCTAAAACCTCCCTTTTTCCAGGAAGCCCCCTTGGTACTTCTATGACACCACTGCAGACATGCTATGAGTTTAGGGATCCTGCTAACTATGCCAAGTTATTGAGATTCACTTTCAGATCTCATAGGGGCTGCACCAAATACCATCACTTGGATGCTCAAACTGGATTTTTTTTTTTTTTTTTTGCGGTACGCGGGCCTCTCACTGTTGTGGACTCTGCCGTTGCGGAGCACAGGCTCCGGACGCGCAGGCTCAGCGGCCATGGCTCACGGGCCCAGTTGCTCCGCGGCATGTGGGATCTTCCCGGACCGGAGCACGAACCCGCGTCCCCTGCATCGGCAGGTGGACTCTCAACCACTGCGCCACCAGGGAAGCCCAAAACTGGACTTTATTAATACATTTTGCCAAGCCAGAGAGACCTGTCCTCAAACACGAGCTCTACCATATTTCTGCTTGTATGTTCTTGACTATGTTACTTAAGCTTTCTAGGCCTTGATTTCTGCATCTGTAAAATGAAAGTACTAATAATAGCCACTTCATAAGGTTGCTATAGGGTTAAATGAGAAAATGCCATAAAGCCCTTAGCACGTTTCCTGGCATAGAGCAAGCAGACAAGAGATGATAGTTGTTAAGGCAGTGGTGGTGGTAATAGTATTGTTAGCTAAGGTGTAATCTGCATGCGCCTTCATAATTCTTCAGCCCACTCTCGAATACACAAGTTCTCTAGCTATAACTCAGCCCAAGATACCTTCCTTTAAGAACACATCAAAATGTAGCAAGATACTCTGATGTGGCTCGCTAGATTGCTTCACACGGGCTATGTCCTAAAAGACAGGAATGCTGTCCCAAGACCTCAGTTTCTTTCCATGATTTAATGCTGCGTTGTGAAAACATCCTCCACCTTTCTGTGTTCTCCATTTGATCTCTTTTTTCCCTCCCCAGTTGTCAATTCCCTTTCCCAAGTAATTATCAACACATATTTGAAAATACATACAGCTTCAAGAGCACAGACCCACATAAGTATACGGCAGGATTCTGAAGTACTTGGGCATCCATGTAAACACAAAGAGGGCTGGAAGAGGAGCGTGTATCAGGGTCAAAATAGCAGCAGAAGTGGCTGCACTACATGCAGGGTTCACTAGCTATGCTACTTATTTCCAGTATGATAAAAAAGGAAAAAGAAGGTCTTGGACAATTATTTTTGCAACATATGCAATGCCTGACATATTTCAAAAAGTCCCAAATTAATTGAAAGCATAAGTGAATTCTCAGGGAAAAAATTACTTCATTTTCTGAGAAATATTCACTACTAGGACAGGTAGTTGTGGTTTATTAAGTTGGTGTGTATTTGGAAGTTGTCTCCCTTTCACAGATTTTACAAGTAGGACACTTTTTTCTCTTTTTTTTTTGCTTCACACCTACCTAATGATCTCAATATAACAAATTTTCACTGTGTGATGCTAAACTCTACCTGAGTGGCACCAAAATGTTACAATATTATTTCATAACTCTATGGGAGTATTTTGGCCAAAAGTAGATCATTGTGTAGTCCCTAATGACTGGTCCTGTACTTGTGGAAGATAAGCTACTGACAACTACCCAGGAACTGAACAGGAACTTTGTACTTTAGTAAACTAATGCTTGCTTTCAGGATTGTCCCTGATGTCACCCAGGGTCCATCCTAACCCATCAAGTTTGTACTCTAAGAAAAAGGAGAAAAACTGAACCCCAATATGAGAACTAAAATCATAACTTCTCAGGGAAATTCTTGATTGCTTTCTCCTTTTCTCAAACCTCTTCACATCGTGATTTACTATAGTCCAGGAAAGTGAGAAGAATCCTAGATGCCGTGGTTCAGAGACTCTCAGTTAAGTTAGACAATGAGACCAAGAGTAGAGAACAAATTGGACAGACAGTGGTTCAGAACAGGACTGCCTGAGATATAATATTGGCCTTTTGAGGGGGACATGTGCTGTTACAGGGGAAGAAGTTTGTACTTACATCCTTACAGACTTCTCTTGGATCTTTAATAGCACTAAAAAAGATCCAGGAAGGAAAGGAAATTTGGTAATGGAGATAATAACCCCATATCTGGTTCTGTGGGCTCTTCACATTTGGTATGGGACCTAATCTCTTGGATTAATCTGGGCACTCTGGACTTCTGATTGAGAAGCAGACTACAAACTCTGACCACAAGGCTTCTTTTAGTATTTGTGTCACAGTGTTCAGATGTGTGATCTCCAGGGTCTTAAATGCTGCTTTGCAGCCTCTGCCTCATGACCTAACAAGCGATCATTGAGCAAAAAGAGTGGGAAAACTTGATACTTACAGAGGTAGAAACAACCACCTCCAGATACTTGATATGCAAATGTGATACCTCAAACACTGGTGAAGACCTAGATTGATCACACTCCCAGATATAATTGACCTATCTTTCAGTTCAGGCTGAAGAATGGCCACAAGGGGGACACAAGAACCCTAAACCACCTACAACAGTCCCCCCTTATCTGCAGTTTCAGTTACCCAAGGTCTTCCACAGTCTGAAAATATTAAATGGAAAATTCCAGAAATAAACAATTCTAAGTTTTAAATTGCATGCAGTTCTAAGTAGCATGATGAAATCTCACACGTCCTGCCTGGGACATGACTTCTCCCTTGGTCCAGCATATCCTGCACCTTAGTCACTTAGTAGCCATCTGGGTTATCAGATAAATTGTCACAGTATCACAGTACCTGTGTTCAAGCAACCCTTACTTTACTTAATAGTGGCCCCGACGTGCAAGAGTATTGACGCTGGCAATTTGGATGTGCCAAATAAAAGCCATAAAGTACTTCCTTTAAGGGAAAAGGTGAAAGTTCTCAACTTAATAAGGAAAGAAAAAAAAATCGTATGCTAAGATCTACAGTGAGAACAAATCTTCTGTCTGTGAAATTGTGAAAAAAAAGAAATTCATGCCAGTTTTGCTGTCGCACCTCAAAGGGTAAAATTTAAGACCACAGTGCATGATAAGTGGTTAGTTAAGATGGAAAAGGTATTTTGAGAGAGACCTCATTAACACAACTTTTATTACAGTATACTGTTATAATCATTCTATTTTATTATTAGTTATTGTTGTTAATATCTGACTGTACCTAATTTATAAATTAAACTTTATCATAGGTATGCATCTATAAGAAAAAACATAGTACAATACAGGGTTCGGTACTATTCATGGTTTCAGGCTTTCACCTTTCACCGCAGCTTCTGGACCATATCTCCCACAGATAAGTGGGAATAACTGTACCTCCAATGCACAACTTGGACACCAAGGAAACATCTTGGAATTACCTACTTTCACACACACACACACACACAGCTGTCTACACTTAACATGACTTGTCTAGTCCACTGTCCTCATTAGCATTACTTTACTATCCCAGAGGACACTTGCTGAGGCTACAAGTACCTTGACTGTTCATCACAAGAATCTCCCAAAAGACCATCACTTCTTCAATAAGTATCAGCACTCTAGGACCCCCTCACCTTGCCGTTTTCACCAGTCCTAAACTATTATACTGCCATCCTTACTCAATCGTAATCAAGTGCCCTCACTGAAAGACCCACCTTAAACCACAGTTCCAATTCTCAATAAAATCCCAGCCATGGTAAGGGTGAAGGAGATATGGCCAAGGCTCTGTTGAGATGGTATTCTTCACTGTGGTAAGCTATAAACTCAGGCCTGTCTATTCAGTTGGGTAGGTTGGTGATACTTCATGAGTCAGTGTTAGACACTCAGAAAGAGATCCAAACTTAGGAGTCAGAAAACTTGTGAGGATTCTGGCTTTTTAACATCTACTAGCTGTAAAACTGAATAGTGAGTTTCCTTGTTTGTATTTTAATGATAAAAACTTAACTTCCTCACAAGGTTGAAGATTAGATCAAATACTGTATGCATGTAAAACTACCTTGTAAGCTTTAAAGCTGTATACAGATATTAGTTATTACTAATATTAAGAAGGATATTCACCAAACTGGCAGTCTACCAGGGCCACCAGAAGCCATGTTAAGTTCTGTGACTACCATACACCCCAAGAGCAGATGTAGACTGCTGGGTAACCAGGGGCTCCCCACTTCCTACAAAGAATAGCTTGCTCTGGTCAAAACATCATCATAATACCACCCCTTTTTAACATATAAAATCTTCATTACACTTTTTTCAACAATAAAAAAATAAAAATCAAGATCATTGTAACTAATTAGCTCTAATACATTTCCAAAATGAATCTTGTAGCAAGGGAATATAAAAATGGAAAGCTGAATTTATTAATCTGTATTAATTTTTTAAAGAAAAACATGAAGTATTTGAGTAGAAATTAGAAGTTTATTATACCATTGCCAAATATAATTCAAATAGACTTTGGAAAACACAACTGTCTAAATAATCCTTATGAATCAGGTATCTATGGAAATAACTACAATACAAAAATGGATAATCATTTATCTGGATTATTTTTTCCAGACAATTCAGCTTTTTGACACATACATTAAAGGCAATTTCTTGTCTTTTTTAGAAACAAACACTTTCTTGACACTGCAAAATACTCCCAAATCTACCTGGCTTATAGATCACTTTAAGATAAGAACTTATTTTTTCTCAACTAAAATAATTATTAGGAATGAGCTTCCAAAAATAAAAGAATACTGCACAAAGGGATGAAGAAGTAACAAAACACATACTCACTGAGAGCCAAAGGTAAACCTGAACCTTATGCAACCCATGGAAAGAAGGACAAAGTGTTCTTTTTAATTAATAGAATGGAAGCTCAATAAAATTTTAAGTGAAAAATAAAGAACAAATTTATGATGTTTTTGGTGGCTAAGACATTTCTATGGAATTTTTTAAATCCTAGATTCATTCTGGAGGTGAACTGAAGGCATCTGCCACGAGGCAGTGGTTAAAAGTACCGGTCCTGGAATTAGATCACACTCCATCCTACTCTGTGACTGCATCAATGGGGTCTTTTGCCCTCTGACTCCAGTGAGATTCAATCAATAGAAGGCACCAGCAGGATATCCAAGGGCAGAAGGAGAGCAAGTTTGGGTATTTATTGCCCCAGCTCCTTTCCTGCAAAATCTCTCCCAAAATCCACAGATCCTGTCAGGTAGTCCTGTCTATATAGCTTTGGATCCAGGAGCTGTTCCTTCTCCCATCCCCTCAATCCTAGGAGCAGAAATGACCCCCGATGTTGCTAACTTTGTGTTGGTCTCCCTAAACCCTGCCAATACTCTTGTAAATAATCCTTTTACTAAACTCTCCTCTAATTACCCAACTTGACTGTGTTTCTTGTCAGAACCTTAACTGACACACTTAGGTAAGTTATCTAATGCTTCTGTGCTTCAATGTCTGCATCTGTAAAACCAGTCTAGTAAGAGTATCTGCCTTACAAGACTGTTGCCAGTGCCTGGCTCACAGGAAACTCTCAATTCCTGTTAATTACAAGTACATTTCATATCCTATAGCTATTCAAATAGTGTGGATTCTTTTTTCAAGACCCAAAATACCCTTTACTTTGCATAATAATAATATTTTACAAAATTCCCATGATCCTTCTCTCCTTAAAACTGAGGTTTTATTGTTACTGACCTCTATAGTCTGACTACCTTGGCAGCCCCTTAAGGTTCCTTTTCTATCTCCTGCTTTAGCAGTAAATAAGCTAGTCTTAATTCAAATACAAGATATCAGCAGAAAGCAACATGAAATAAAACAAGGCTCAACATTAAATAATCTCTTAAAGGGACTTTAGGGAGAGAAAAGAAAGAAAACAGATTCTAAGAATGCCTAAATGTGTTTCCTGGGGGACACATGTCCACCATTTGAAAGGTTTTATTGGCAGTGTGAAAGTTTCATCTGTGAAAAATAATGATCATTAGCTTTTCCATGACAACTGTGGTTTGCCGATGATATCCATCATGCTCCTAGGGTGCATAGCTTTTTCACAATTCTGATCCCTTGGTGCAAGATATTAGTAGGTATTGATGCTATTTTAATTGTTTCTCACATAGAGTCCATTGCTACTTGTCACAAAGTCCACACTAAAGATCATTACTGAACTTTGGGGAGCTCTGTATGCCTGAAGCAATTCCGAACTTGCCCTGCAATTTCAACCAAGGTCAGGCAATGAAAGCCTTGACAATTTGGTTTCATTAACAGGGTCAATTTCAGTGACACCCTGGATCAAATATGATTTTACAAAGTGGCAGATTTGTACTAAACTGTCTGGAAAAACCAAGATAGCATAAAGACATCACAGAGCATGTATTTCATATGAATAACCAAATAGCTTTTCTTTGAGTTATAATTTTCTTTGTTAACTACAGATCCTCAATCTCATAGGTCAAAATGAATATTTACTTTTGAAGCCTAAAATAGTTTAAGTCCTAGGAACATTACAGTGGGACTATGTTTCAATCATTCCCAACATTTAAAATAAGCTAAAAATATCACTAGTGGCCTCCTATTCTAGCTCTAGAGAATCAGAGGAAACACATTTTTCTGCACATTCTGCATAGAGTATCTGTAGCCTTCTAGACAGAGTCTGGTCTTCAACATATAGAGACATAGAGCTTTTAATATTGCCTATACATCTAAGTGGGTATCTGTAAATATATATATATTAATTTACTTATGTATCCACTGATATGTATATGTACACAAAAACACACAATGTACTTCAAAATTCTAAAATGCACATTTTTTCACATGTTAACATCTCTGAAATTGGAATGTATCTTATAATCTAATAATGTGACATTATTATAACATAATAATATAATTATTAGAGTGCAGCATTTTTTTTTCAATTTTAGCAGTACATACCTTAATGATACATCTTACAATCAAAGCATCTTAAATTGTATATGTATGTCTGTGTGTGTGTCTTACCCCTACTGTCTTTGTTTGTTGTTGTTTTAGCACTTTTATCCTTTATGTGCTCCCTGGGGAAATTTCAATCTTAGAGTCACAGGTCTGTAAATCTGGTAAATAAACCTTAGTTACAAGGAGAAAACAAGTGAAGGCAATGATGAAACATGTTGTCAACACTTACTATACAGAAATTAAGCTCTACATTTGTTGAGCTGATTATAGCATAACCAAACTTCAGGAACAAAGTTCCAAAAGGAAGCACAGCCAATGAGCCACACCATCTCCACATCAGAAAATAATGACCCATGAAACTAACTGAAGGTTATCGGGCTCAAACTTCATGGATACATTATCATACTTACAAATGATTAAAATGACTTTCAATGCATGAATGCAAGGAACTAAATTTTCTATAACATTAAGATACACAGGCAGTGCATAGTTTCAAATCCATGCTGTTAAAACCACAAGTGCTAAAACTAATTGCATCTTCTCTATGCTCTATGCTGATAGAATCCGTCAGTTCCAATCAGTCTCATTAATCTTACTTTCCATTTCCTAGATGTTTAGCCCTTACAATCTGCTGTTTCCTGATTTTCCCTTCTCTTTTCTCGTCTTTATTTAAGTCAAATTTGGACTACATTAAAGTTGAAGTCACGGTTTTCAAAATCACTTCATCTTATCATTATTTCCTTGACTCTTCATTTACAGAATCTTTCACCTGGTTAGAAAACTTCACCCAGAACATTCAAAAGAAATTCACTGGCAAGACAGCAGTGTGGGAAGACACAGAGTTAGCATCTCCCCACGACTAAGGTGCCTGCCAGCTGCTGGTGGGCGACTCTGATCCCCAAGGAGACAGGAGGAACCCCAGAGTGAACTGGTAGGATGCAGGGGTACCAAGCGGGGAGGAGAAGTGGAGGACAGACAAGATCAGCGCCCCTGAGGCCAGGGAGATCAGGAGAAGCAGGTGGGAGGGCCCTCCCAGAGCCTAGACCGGAGGAGCAGGAGAGGAGAGAAGGGTGTTTGCCCCACCCACTCGAGCCCAGGAAGGCTGCTAGGCTCCCAGGTGAGGTGCCCTGCCTCTGAGACCAGGGGTGGGGGGCACGCCTGGGCCCCTTCTGTTCCTTGTGCCTAAGCCCCACCCCCCACAGCCCCCAGGGCTTTTGCCAGCCCTGTGGGTCCTGAGCATTGGCCCCGCCCACTGCCCAAACCTCGCCCTTGCTTAGGCCCCACTCTCCACAGTGAAGGCCTTCCCTCCATTTTTTTTTTCTTTTCCCTCCTCCTCTTTTTTTTACTATTGTGGTACTGATGTACTTTCCGGTTGTTGATTCATATATATTTTTATTTTTATATTCTTTCTAACATATCTGTTAGTTTCCTAGTCTAATTTTATTTTTTACTTTTTTATTGTACTTTTTTTTTGCCACCCCAAGCAGCTTGTGGGGATGTTGACTCACAAGCCTGGGGTCGGGCAGAAGCTCCTGCAGTGGGAGCTCCGAGTCCAAACCACTGGCCTAACAGAGAACCTCAGACCCCAGGGAATATTCATCGGAGTAAGGTCTCACAGAGTTCCTCATCTCAGCACCAAGACCCACCTCTACCCAATAGCCTACAAACTCCAGTGTTGGAAGCGTGAGGTCAAACAACCAGTAAGACAGGAACACAATCCCACTCATAACAAAAAAATGAGACAGCAAAAAATTATATCACAGATGAAGGAGCAAGGTAAAAACCTACAAGACCAAAAATATGAAGAGGAAATAAGCAATCTACCTGAAAAAGAATTCAGAGTAATGATAGTAAGATGATCTAGAATCTCAGAAATAGAATGGAAGCACAGATTGAGAAAATAAAAGAAATGTTTAACAAGGATCTAGAAGAACTAAAGAACAAACAAACAGAGATGAACAACACAATAACTGAAATGAAAAATATACTAGAAGGAATCAATAACAGAATAACGGAGGCAGAAGAACAAATAAGTGAGCTGGAAGACAAAATGGTGGAAATAACTGCTGAGGAGCAGAATAAAGAAAAAAGAATAAAAAGAATTGAAAACAATCTCAGAGACCCTTGGGACAACACTAAATACACCAACATTCGAATTATAGGGATCCCAGAAGAAGAAGAGAAAAAGAAAGGGTTTGAGAAAATATTTGAAGAGACTATAGTGGAAAACTTCCCTAACATGGGAAAGTAAATAGTCACCCAAGTCCAGGAAGCACAGAAAGTCCCATACAGGATAAACCCTAGGAAAACACACCAAGACACATATTAATCAAACTAACAAAAATTAAATTCAAAGAAAAAATATTAAAAGCAGCAAGGGAAAAACAAAAAAAATAATATACAGAGGAATTCCCATAATGTTATCAGCTGATTTTTCAGTGGAAACTCTGCAGGCCAGAAGGGAGTGGCAGGATATACTTAAAGTGATGAAAGAGAAAAACCTACAACCAAGATTACTCTACCCAACAAGCATCTCATTCAGATTCAGTGGAGAAGTCAAAAGCTTTTCAGACAAGCAAAAGCTAAGAGAATTCAGCACCACCAAACCAGCTTTACAACAAACGTAAAAGAAACTTCTCTAGATGGGAAACACAGGAGAAGAAAAAGACCCACAAAAACAAACCCAAAACAATTAAGAAAATGGGAAGAGGAGCATACATATCAATAATAACCTTGAATGTAAATGGATTAAATGCCCCAACCAAAAGACACAGACTGGTTAAATGGATACAAAAACAAGACCCATATATATGCTGTCTACAAGAGACCCACTTCAGACCTAGGGACACATACAGACTGAAAGCGAAGGGATGGAAAAAGATATTCCATGCAAATGGAAGTCAAAAGAAAGCTGGAGTAACAATACTCATATCACATAAAATAGACTTTAAAATAAAGACTGTTACAAGAGATAAGGAGGGATACTACATAATGATCAAAGGATCCAAGAAGAATCCAAGAAAAAGATATAACAATTAGAAATATTTATGCACCGAACATAGGAGCACCTCAATACATAAGACAAATGCTAACAACCATGAAAGGAGAAATTGACAGCAACACAATAATAGTAGGGGACTTCAACACCCCCACTTACACCAAACAGATCATCCAAACAGAAAACAAATAAGGAAACACAAGCTTTAAATGATACAATAGACCAGATAGATATAATTGATATTTATAGAACATTCCACCCAAAAGTGGCAGAATGCACTTTCTCCTCAAGTGCACATGGAACATTCTCCAGGATAGATCACATCTTGGGTCACCAATCAAGCATAGGAAAATTTATGAAAATTGAAATCATATCAAGTATCTTTTCTGACCACAACACCATGAGATTGGAAATCAATTACAGGAAAAAAACTATTAAAAAAACACAAATACATGGAGGCTAAACAGTGAGCTACTAAATAACCAAGAAATCACTGAAGAAATCAAAGAAAAAATTTTAAAAATACATAGAAACAAATGACAATGAAAACACAATGACCCCAAACCTAGGGGATTCAACAAAAGCAGTTCTAAGAGGGAAGTTTATAACAATTCAATCTCTCCTCAAGAAACAAGAAAAATTTCAAATAAACAATCTAACCCTACCATTAAAACAACTAGAGAAAGAAAAAAGAAAACCCAAAGTCAGTAGAAGGAAAGAAATCATAAAGATCAGAACAGAAATAAATGAAACAGAAACAAAGAAAACAATAGCAAAGATCAATAAAACTAAAAGCTGGTTCTTTGAGAAGATAAACAAAATTGATAAACTCTTAGCCAGACTCATCAAGAAAAAAAGGGAGAGGATGCAAATCAATAAAACATGAAATGAAAAAGGAGAAATCACAACTGACACTGCAGAAATATAAAGGATTATAAGAAAATACTACAAACAACTATATGCCAATAAAATGGACAACCACAAAGAAATGGACAACTTCTTGGAACGGAACAATTTTCCAAGACTGAACCAGGAAGAATTAGAAAATATAAAAGACCTATCACAAGTTATGAAATTGAAACCGTAATTAAAATCTTCCAACAAACAAAAGTCCAGGACCAGATGGCTTCACAGTGAATTCTATCAAACATTTAGAGAGGAGCTAACACCAATCCTTCTCAAACTCTTCCAAAAAATTGCAGAGGAAGGAACACTCCCAAACTCATTCTATGAGGCCACCATCACCCTGATACCAAAACCAGACAAAGATACTACAAAAAAAGAAAATTACAGACCAACATCACTGATGAACATAGATGCAAAAATCCTCAACAAAATACTAGCAAACAGCATCCAACAGCACATTAAAAGGATCATACACCATGATCAAGTGGGGTTTTTCCCAGGAATGCAAGGATTCTTCAGTATAAGCAAATCAATCATTGTGATAAACCATATTAACAAATTGAAGGAGAAAAACCATATGATCATCTCAATAGATGCAGAAAAAGGTTCCAACAAAATTCAACACCAATTTAGGATAAAAACCCTCCAGAAAGCAGGCATAGAGGGAACTTACCTCAACATAATAAAGGCTATATATGACAAACCCACAGCCAACATCATTCTTAATGGTGAAAAACTGAAACCCCTTTCCCCTAAGATCAGGAACAAGACAAGGTTGTCCACTCTCACCACTATCATTCAACACAGTTTTGGAAGTTTTAGCCACCGCAATCAGAGAAGAAAAAGAAATAAAAGGAATACAAATTGGAGAAGAGGAAGTAAAACTGTCACTATTTGCCGATGACATGATACTATACATAGAAAATCCTAAAGATGTCACCAGAAAACTACTAGAACAAATCAATGAATTTGGTAAGGTTGCAGGATACAAAATTAATGCACAGAAATCTCTGGCATTCCTATATACCAACTATAAAAAGTCAGAAAGAGAAATTAAGGAAACACTCCCATTGACCATTGCAAAAAAAAAAAAAGAATAAAATACCTAGGAATAAACCCACCTAAGGAGGAGAAAAACTTGTACTCAGGAAACTATAAAACACTGATGAAAAAAATCATAGATGACATAAACAGATGGAGAAATATACCATGTTCTTGAATTGAAGAATCAATATTGTAAAAATGACTATACTACCCAAAGCAATCTACAGATTCAGTGCAATCCCTAGCAAACTACCAATGGCATTCTTCACAGAATTAGAACAAAAAATCCTACAATTCATATGGAAACACAAAACACCCCTATTAGCTAAAGCAATCTTGAGAAAGAAAAACGGAGTTGGAGGAATCAGGCTCCCCAATTTCAAACTATACCACAAAGCTACAATAATCAAGACAGTATAGTACTGGCACAAAAACAGAAATATAGATCAATGGTACAGGATAGAATGCCCAGAGATAAACCCATGCACATATGGGCACCTAATTTACAACAAAGGAGGCAAGAACATACAATGGAGAAAATACAGTCTCTTCAATAAGTGTTGCTGGGAAAACTGGACAGCTACATGTAAAAGAATGAAATTAGGATACTCCCTAACACCATACACAAGAATAAACTCCAAATGGATTAAAGACTTAAATGTAAGACCTGATACTATAAAACTTATAGAGGAAAACAGGAAAAACACTCTTTGACATAAACCACAGCAAGATCTTTTTTGACCCACCTCCTAGAGTAACAGAAATAAAAACAAAAATAAACAAATAGGACTTAATTAAACTTAAAACCTTTTGCACAGCAAAGGAAACCATAAACAAGATAAAAAGACAACGCTCAGAATAGGAGAAAATATTTGCAAATGGAACAACAGACAAAGGATTAATCTCCAAAATATACAAACAGCTCATGGAGCTCAATATCAAAAAAACAAACAATCCAGTTAAAAAATGGATGGAAGACCTAAATAGACATTTCACTAAGGAAGACATACAGATGGCCAAGAAGCACATGAAAAGATGCTCAACATTACAAATTATTAGAGAAATGCAAATCAAAACTACAATGAGGTATCACCTCACACCGATCAGAATGGCCATTATCAAAAAATCTAGAAAACAATAAAAGCTGGAAAGGCTGTGGTGAAAAGGGAACCCTCCTACACTGCTGGTGGCAATGTAAATTGATATAACCACTATGGAAAACAGTATGGAAGTTCCTTAAAAAACTAAAAATAGACCTACCATATGACCCAGCAATCCCACTACTGGGCATATACCCTGACAAAACCATAATTCAAAAAGAGACATGCACCCCAATGTTCATTGCAGCACTATTTACAATAGCCAGGACATGGAACCAACCTAAATGTTCATCGACAGATGAATGGATAAAGAAGATGTGGCACATATATACAATGGAATATTACTCAGCCATAAAAAGAAACGAAATTGAGTTATTTGTAGTGAGGTGGATGGACGTAGAGTCTGTCTGTCATACAGAGTGAAGTAAGTCAGAAAGAGAAAAACAAATACCGTATGCTAATACATATATATGGAATCTGAAAAAAAAATGGTACTGATGAACGTAGTTGCAGGGCAGGAATAAAGAGGTAGACATAGAGAATGGACATGATGACATGGGGTGGGAGGGCAAAGTTGGGGTGAAGTGAGAGTAGCATCAACATATATACACTACCGAATGTAAAATAGTTGGCTGGTGGGAAGCAGAAGCATAGCAGAGGGAGATCACCTTGGTGCTTTGTGACCACCTAGAAGGGTGGGATAGAGAGGATGGGAGGAAGGCTCTAGAGGGAGGGGCTATGGGGACATGTGTATGCATATGGCTGATTCGCTTTGCTGTGCAAAAGAAATTAACACGGTATTGTGAAGCAATTATACTCCAATAAATATCTATTTTTTAAAAAAAAGAAAAGAAAAAGAAATTCACGGGGTGCCTTCTGTATGAGAGACCAAGGGTAAAAAGGTGAATGAGACAGTCTTGCCTTTGCTTCTCAAAATATGGTCCACTGCCTGGGAGCATCGGTGTCTCCTGGAAACATGTTAGAAATGGAGAATCTCAGACCCCACCCAGATCCACTGTATTAGTCAGAATTCTCCAGAGAAACAGAACTAATAGGAGATTGATAAATATATATAGACACACACACACACACACACACACACATGCCCACAAAGAGACTTATTATAAGGAATTGGCTCACACAGTTATGGAGGCTGACAAGTCCCAAGATCCACAGAGTGAGTTGGCAAGCTGGAGACACAGGAGAGCCAACGGTGTAGGTCCAGTCCAAGGATGGCAGGCTTGAGACCCAGGAAGAACTGATGTTTCAATCTGAGTCCAAAGGCAGGAAGATGCCAATGTCCAATTTCAAAGGCAATCAGGCAGGAGGAATTCTCTCTTACTTGAGGAAGAGTCAACCTTTTTGTTCTATTCTGGACTTCAACGGATTGGATGAGGCCCATCCACATTGGGGAGGGCAATCTGCTTTACTCAGTCTACCAATTTAAATATTAATCTCATACAAAAACACCCTCACAGACACACCCAGAAATAGTGTTTGACCATATATCTGCACACCCAGTCCAGGTGACACCTAAAATTAACCATCACACCTACTGAATCAGAATCTGCATTTTAACAAGATTTCCCCAGATGATTCATAGGCACACTGAAGTTTGAGAAGCACTAGTCTAGTCTATGCACACAAGGATCTCACAGAAACATGAACAAATAACTACAATACGGCACAGCTCCAATTGCAATCCAGTCAGTCCAAGATAGAGTGGTGACTGCCATAGAAAGCAGTGAACAACCTCTTGAACAGATCAAGAAAGACCTCACAGAAACCTTCACAGAAGAGGGGCCCCTTGACTAGGCATTAAAGGTGAATAGGAGTTTCCCATGCATGGCCTCTGCAGTCAGACTGCCTGGATTTGAAGCAATAACTCTGCCACTTACTAGTTATGTGACCTGAGATGAGTAATTTAACCTCACTCTGCCTCAATTTCCCTACCTATAAAATAGGGAAAAAGATAATACCTACTCAAAAGGTCATTGTGATAATTATATAAGCTAATATATGTGAAGTTAAAACAATGCCTAACACATTATGCACTATAAAACATAAACTATCATCATTATCATCATGTTTTTAGATCTTCTAATCCACAAGGTAGCTAGTGTTTGTACTTCATTTTATTTAATATTAGATTTGTCTCTATGCCATTAACAATAGCATCACGCTTCATATATAAGCTTCCTCGATTCTCCTGACACTAAGGTGAAAGAACCAAATATAAATGCAAAGGTCCTTAGAAATCCTAGGCTAAACCACAACAAGGACCCTCAATAATCATAAGAGGGCTTCCCTGGTGGCACAGTGGTTGAGAATCTGCCTGCTAATGCAGGGGACACGGGTTCGAGCCCTGGTCTGGGGGGATCCCACATGCTGTGGAGCAACTAGGCCCGCGAGCCACAACTACTGAGCCTGCGTGTCTGGAGCCTGTGCTCCGCAACAAGAGAGGCCGCGATAGTGAGAGGCCCGCGCACCGCGATGAAGAGTGGCCCCCGCTCACCACAACTAGAGAAAGCCCTCGCACAGAAACGAAGACCCAAAACAGCAAAAATAAATTAATTAATTAATAAACTCCTACCCCCAACATCTTCTTTAAAAATAATAATAAGAAGAAGAAATGACATTTATTGTGTGCTTACTTCAAGCCAGAATCCACCATAAGCACTAAGCTGTACTAATTCATTTAATCCTCATAACAACCATTTGAGGTAGGCAGTGTTGTTATCCCTCCTTTGCAGAGGAAGAGACAGAGACACAGAAAGGTTAAGCAATTTACCCAAGTTCACAGAGATAGTAAGCAACAGAGGCAGTATTTACACCCAGGCATGCTAGCTCCATAGCCTACACACTTAACCACTAGGTCACACTGTCTCTTAACAGGCTAAAATTTCAGGAGAATTTAGGAAGATGATTTATAAATCTGGGAAGTGCCAATCTTTTAATCATATGTCTGTACATCTGACAGGCACAGAAGATGTAGACTAGTCTTCTCTTTCCACTGTAAGTTCAAAATGACAAAGGATTTCAAAGACTCAATAAATATAGGGTAGCAAGATCAGAGGTCTACCCAAGGGAATCTATTTCCTATAATAGGGTAATGCTAGTAGGTATACCAAATAGACCTACAGAAGTACAAAATCTCAAACACAATAAAAATTGATTTCTTGTTCAGGTAAGAATAAAAGGTAGATGTTCCCAGCTGACAGGTGGCGCTGCTCCTTGCAATTGTTCCATCCTGTGGCTCCACCGTACCCAGGTGGAGTCATCTGCCTCCAGCCAGTAGAGCAGGAAAGAAGGAACATGGAGGAAGCAACCCCGCTTCTCAAACGTTAAGGCCAGGAAGTGACACACATCATCCCCATTCACATTCTATTAGTGAGAAATAGCTACATGGCCATGCTTAGGTGCAAAAAGGGCTGGGACATAAAAAGAAAAGAAATTGAGTTATTTGTAGTGAGGTGGATGGACCTAGAGTCTGTCATACAGACTGAAGTAAGTCAGAAAGAGAAAAACAAATACCGTATGCTAACACATATATATGGAATCTAAAAAAAAAAAAGGTCATGAAGAACCTAGGGGTAGGATGGGAATAAAGACGCAGACCTACTAGAGAATGGACTTGAGGTACGGAGAGGGGGAAGGGTAAGCTGGGACAAAGTGAGAGAGTGTCATGGACATATATACACTACCAAACATAGGGTGGATAGCTAGTGGGAAGCAGCTGCATAGCACAGGGAGAGCAGCATGGTGCTTTGTGACCACCTAGAGGGGTGGGATAGGGAGGGTGGGAGGGAGGGAGACGCAAGAGGGAGGAGATATGGGGATATATGTATACGTATAGCTGATTCACTTTGTTATAAAGCAGAAACTAACATACCATTGTAAAGCAATTATACTCCAATAAAGATGTTAAAAAAAAAAAGGGCTGGGAAATTTCACCTCAGCTGGATAGCTACTTAGCAGGGACAACTACATACTATAGAAAGAGAAGCATGAATTTGGGGGTACAGCTAGTCCCCTCTGCCACGTTCTTCCCATGGGGATCAGGTGGGCTCTCCATCACTCAGGGATGCATGGTAGTCTGTGCCTGTGGGAGATGATCCCTGGGGCATCTGATGGGAAAACAACAAACCCCATTTCTACAGCACATCTTAGTCACTGATGATTAGGAGGACAATGCTGTTTGAAAGTTCTAGATACATAGATAAACCAGTCTCCTAAACCTGACTGTAAAGCCAAAATTGAGGCTCTTGTAATCCTCACCCATCTCCTAGTATTAAAAAAAAAAAAAATCTGTGCAGTCAGTACTTTGTGCTTACTTAATACTTGCTGATTAAGATAGCTGATGAAAAATATTTCTGGCATCAGCACACAAATATTCTCAGTCATTTTAGATGAGGAAAATGATCTGAAAGGTTAAACTCCCAAGTAAGTGAGTAATATGCAGTAAACTGGGACTTACCTGGTGGTCCAGTGGTTAAGATTCTGCACTCCCAATGCAGGGGGCCCAGGTTCAAACCCTGGTCAGGGAACTAAATCCCTCACATCGCAACTAAAAGATCCCACATGCCGCAACGAAGACCCGGCACAGCCAAATAAATAAATAAATATTTTATTAAAAATACAGTAAACTGAATGAATGGTGTGAATTTCAGTTCCTTAAAACCAGCACTTCTCTAAACTGAGTTCCCACTGACTCTCAGAACAGCAACAAAAAAGAGTCTGATGTATTCAGTGCCAGCGTACTTCCTTATAAATATTTCCCAAATCATAATCCTAATAGCCAGCACAGAGAAAACATAATTTTAAAGGTCTCTGATCTAGAGAATCTATTTCAAACAAACACAAAATAAAAATGCAACTTCAGCCATGCATTTTGCCCCTTCTAGGGAAGCTCATTACTACATTATAACAACATATCCAGGCAGACCTGAGGAAGCCTAGGAAATACTTTTCTTGCCTACTAGATTGTTTTGCAAAGTTAGATTTAAATGTCAAGGTTGTCAAGCCTAGAGCCTTCTCCATCTTATTTATATCATTGAATAATAAAATTAGAGCTACATTAAACATTTCAAGCTTCAGGTTGGTAGAGACTGTATTAACTTCAATCAAATCAAAATTTTGCTGAACAAATGCATATATTCCAGAAGAGAAACTATTCCAGAAAAGAAAGACTGGAAAGTCCACCTTTTTTTCTTTTAAATTACATATTCGCATCATGAATCCGGAGTTCTGCACTGAGAAACCAAAACCCAGGGACTTGACAAGGAGGATCCTCAATGACTGTGAAGTCTCCGTACCAGCCCTGGACTGTCTATATTCACATGGGAAAGAAGTATGCCTCCAACCAGGAGTCTCCAACCAAGAGCCCACCAGGGCTGAGTGTGGTCCCTACAGTGGCAGATGTTCCTGCTCTATAGGCCCCAGACCCACTCTGCTTCCTGCCCTTCCGCAGCCTGGGTCTCAAGCCTCCACAGGTTCTGTGAGCAGCCCAGCACCTTCCAAATAGTCCTCTTCTGCTTACATTGGTGAGAGCTAATTTCTGCTCCTTGCAGACAAAGACCGCTAACAGAAATAGCCATGCTTACACCTGAGGACACTGAGGCTCAGAATGATTCTATAAATTGGCAAATGTTACACAATTGGTTGGTAGAACAGCAAAGAAAGGACGCCTAGTCCAGTGCTCTTCCTGCTCTCCTGAGTGGAGTCCTGTTAAGGATTCTCACTTAGAGACTTATTTCTGACTGTCAAGTGGACTCGAACTAATCTGGCATGTTTCCTCAGAGGCGACGTTCTCACTTCATCCTTTTGCCCTCATTGCCTGCATCTCACAAAGGAGCCTGGACACTGCACTGTGGAAGCATGCAGCGCCCCCATATCTTAGGGCTCCCTTGATCACAGGCATGACTCCTCAAAGCCCCGTTCTGTGAGACCCACAAAGCAGGAAGTTTGTCTTTGGTTTTGATTTGGGCTGAATATTCATAACGTCTAGGGTAATCGGGAGGATGACGGCTGAACATGATTAGAACAATTTTTTCTTTACAGTTGTTCAGCCATGACTGAGAATTATGTTTCTAAATTTGTGTACTAGAAATGTCACAATTAAGTCCCACCAAGTGTCTCTTCCTGAGCAAGAACATTGCCAACCCCCTTCTCCCCTCACAACAGAGAGGGCCCAGTATCATGGAGCAGAGGCTCTGCAGCAAGGGGATGACCAGAAATGCAGTTGACTGAGAGAGCCCACTCAACAAAGGGGCATTGTCTAAAGGGAAGAAAAAGGCCAGTCCGTTTCAGACACCTCAGTCCTCCTCTCCCCAGTATGCCTTGTGCCAAATAGAAACTAATATTGTTTAGCATTTCCTGTTTAGTAAGTAGAGGTAAGAATTAAGAACACAGAGTAACAGAGCAGAAAAACACAAGTGTGCTCCCTCATATATCGGAAAGCAAAGAGTTCGCTTAAAATGAAGAAATGCTGCATCCGAGAGGGGAAGATGTACTTCGAATCTCTAATAGGTAAATGATCTTCCCTAAAGTAAAGCTTCTAACAAAGTTTGATTTGTCTTCCCAGAAAATTGTTTCTCTGCAAAATGATTCACAGAAATTATGATGAGCTAACTCTCTGAAAATCTGCTGTTCTTGGCCTGCATAATTAATCGGTTATACTATAAAGAAACACATCAGCCCTGACCCCAAGTGGAAACAAGGTATTCCCCAAGGGGCTGTTCTTGCCTGAATTTACACTCCTGAACTTGGGGACATTCCAGGAAAGTGGTACTTTTTTTTTTCAAACAACAAAAATTTATTATCTCACAATTTCTGTACATTAGAAGTCTAGACACAGCCTAACTTGGTCCTCTGCTCAGGGTCTCACCAGGTCTCAAGGTGTCAGCTGGGGCTGTGGTCTTATCAGGAGCTGGGGTCTTCTTCAAGTTCGTTCAGGTCGTTAGCAGAATTCACTTCCTTGTGGTTGTAGGACTGAGCCTGGTTTCTTGTTAGCTGTCAGCCAGAGGTCACCCTCAGCTGACCTCACCCAAGAGGAGCTGTCTCAGGTCTTAGCCATGTAAGTCTCTCACAACATACAGGATTACTTATTTAAAGCCAGCAGGAGACACTCTTTCCCTTTGAATCTCAGTCCCTTCTGAATAACTCTCACCCGATTAAGTCAGGTCCATCCCAGATAATCTCCCTTTGACTCACTCAAAATCAACTGATCTGAGATTATATCTGCAAAATTTCTTCATCTTTGTCATGTAATGTAACTTCATCATGGAAGTGAAATTGGTCGTATACACAGACGTGTCCATACTCAGGGGTAAGAGCATTATAAAGAGTGTGTGCAAAAGGGGGCAATAATCTTGGGGGCCATCTCAGTATTCTGCCATGTCCTTTCAGAAGGAGTTAACTATTTTCAGCACTGGTTCAGGATCAAAGTGCTGAGCTGACGGTGTATCAGTGAGTGCTGTGACTAAAGACCTTATGAGTCCAGACCTACAATAACCCTGTGGCTACCATTTGCCATTATTACCCGGAAGCCTGTGGGGTAAACTTCTTGTTGGTCCAGAAAGCAATCTTTCTCTTTCCATGGAACTACCAGAACATTTGCCTTCCTGAAAACTCAATGTAATCAACTTCTACAGAAAATCTTCCCTGTGAAAAATCAACTCTGCCCTCTTACTCTCTTCCTGCTTATTTCATTCTATCCTCCACATTAACCAGCTTTGTGATGTGGGACAAGTCACTTTGCCTCTCTGGGTCTTAGTTCCCTTATTTGTAAAATTCTCAAGAGGTTGTCGTAAGTGATCTTGAATCTGTTGCCCAGGTCTATCATTCCATTAGTCTAGGTAACCGGCCTGGGGAACCAGGTAGAATGAAATGTGATGATCGTTTAAGAGGAGATGGTGTAATTGAAGGAATCCAAAAGGAAAAGAAGATTCAGGAAGCATGGTGGATTAAAATGATGCATTTTAAGAATAATCACACACACAAAAATACTATCTAAACAGAAAAGCAGAACCATTTCAAAACTCACTAAATTGAATGTTGGTACAAAGTCACTGTCCTGGGACATCATCAAAGTTCAGAATGGACACAACCCAGAGGCACACCACACGACATGGTCCCACAACCATCCCTCTGGGTGGTGGCAGTCACTGAACCCTCCATTTCAAACATCTCCATTCATTATTCTCATTATTCTCCAAGTCATCATTCTCCATTCAAAGAGCTTGTCTCAAGGTGACTGTCACAGGCGTAACAGTCACCTTATGAATTGTAGTTTGGACTTTTTCCAGCACTAACCTAGCTTTTAGTCCTGGCTCCCTCATTTCCTTTAGTTCTTCCACCTGTAAAATGGAGAGACCACAGCTATCTTTCTGAGGAGTTAGTACAAAAAGCAAATAAGAGCACATATTTAACAGTACTTGATACGTTGTGAAAAACGTTCTGCAAATTAGGACTTTAATTTCAGTATTGTCATCAGTAATAATAATTTAGAAACACACCCTGAAAGAGTTCTGTTGCATCTCCTTCTGGGTCACTCAAAAGCGACCTATCTTGGATAAGTGCAACATAAAATTCACCAAGATAGGCAAATGTCTTTTTATGCGTAACAAAGCTCCAAGAGACACAGAGATGTGTGCCTTCATCCTCATGAACTCTGGACCAAAACATGTCCTTTCAAACTTCTTGGAACCCTCAGAGGCTGGACTGAACATGACTAAGGCATTCCATCCCACTTCTCTCTCCTGATATTTTTTTGTTTCCCAACATTAAATTCATATCCCATCTCATTAAGGTCACTCAAACATTAACCCTATGTCATAATTTACTCCTCCTTCCCTTATCATAACTTTTACGAAATACACGGACATCAGACCTTACTAACTAAATTTATTTCTTCAAAAGGTTTCCTCTTCACCAGAGTTAAACATGCCCATGCTCCATGTACATCCTGGGTGTACATGGCAGCACAAGTAGCATAGCTCATGATTCAACTGAACTCTAGATTATTTCCATTTCTATTTCAGCTATTCGTTTTGGACTTTAGTTTCATGTGTTTTAATAGAAAATTCATTCACATAGTACAAAATTCAAAAGGTACCAAAGAGAATAAAAAATAAGAAATTCTCCTTTATCCCATCCCCAAGCCACTGAGCTTCCCACCCAGCTATAGCCAAGATGAGCAGATTCTACTCACAGTGCTGTTACAGTGATATTTTTAAAATTCGATTATGCAGCAAGCATAGAGTATCCACGATGTGCACTGCTTTAGTGATTAACTAATAATAATTGTTCCAAATTATTGAGCACTTACCATGGGCCAGGCGTTAGGCACCAGGCTAAACATTTTACATGCCTACCTCTCTTAATCGCCACAATAACCCTTTGCATTGGTTCTATTAATGTCCTAATTTAACAATGAGGAAACTGAGAATGATTAAATAATTTGTCTAAATATAGACATTAGGAAAATAGACAAAAGACTGACACAGACACTTCATAAACAAGGATATCCAAATGGCCAATACCTGGGTAAAAATGTATCTAGTCACCAGTTAAAAAAACCACAAAGAGCTACCAATACACAACCACCAGAACGACAAAAATGAAAAAGACAGAGAATGCAAAACCATCCAGATCCTCATTAACGGCAGAATGGATAAATTATGGTATATTCACACAATAGGATGCTATGCAGCAATGAGAATGAATAACCTACAGCTACATGGAATGATATGGATGAATCTCACAAGTACGACGTTGAGAGAAAGAAGCCAGACACATAAAAAAGTATAAAGTATATTATTCTATTTATCAAAAGAACCAAAACAGGCAAAACTACTCTATGTTGCTAGAAATCAGAATAGTAGTTATCCTTAGGGGAGGTGGGGTGTCAGGAAGGCGACACCTGAGGGAGGCTTCTGGGATGCTGATAACGATCCAGGTTCTGCTTACACCAGTGTGTTCAGTTCATGAAAATTCATTAAGCCACACAGTGGATAAAATTTACATTTATATTTATGTGTATCTAATACTGTAATAACCAGTTTTTAAAATTTTATGTCCTCATGAACTTTACATTCTAGCAGACCCGAGGATATAATATTTAACAGAAGTAGATCACGACCAGAGGGTTCAGCAGATGCATCATTTCTTAGCATGGATTTTCCAGGGCCCTGGGACTGCACAGGGAGGAGCCTGCTCCTGTTAAGAAGCAGGATTCTGGCTACACTGCTGCCCTCTCATACTCAGGCTTACATCACCACTCCACTAGAACTTAACATCCCTCCACTTATAGTTAAAGCAAGTGTTCTCAACCTGGGGCCTTCAGACCCCTAAGGAGCCCCTGGACAGAATTCAGGGTCTGTGAACTTAGATGTGCACTGCTTTAGTGGTTAACTAATAATAATTGTTCCAGGGCTTCCTTGGTGCCGCAGTGGTTGAGAGTCCGCCTGCCGATGCAGGGGACATGGGTTCGTGCCCCGGTCTGGGAAGATCCCACGTGCCGCGGAGCGGCTGGGCCCGTGAGCCATGGCCGCTGAGCCTGTTGTGCTCCGCAATGGGAGAGGCCACAATGGTGAGAGGCCCGCGTACTGCAAAAATAATAATAATAATAATAATAATTGTTCCAAATTATTGAGCACTTACCAAGGGCCAGGCGCTAGGCACTAGGCTAAACATAATATACTGATTATATTATATAAATACAATTTATATTTATATATATTGATCTATATCACTAAGTTCGACTCAACTGAAATTTAGCATTTTCCTCAACTATGAAGGTAGGCAATAAAGCACAGTAGTATTAAAAGTACCTAAGACTTTATCACCAATTAAAACACCAGATATTCTCATATTCATTTCAGCTGTTGCAGATATCTTGAAATATAAGCCACACTTATCACGACTTAGAAAGCTTGGTAACTGCTAGTTCTGCTCCTAGATTGTATAGTCCATGTGTTAATAAACAAGCATTATATATTACTGTATCACAATTTTGTATCTTTAGTATTTTGTTAACTGTATTTCAGTATAACTGTTTTCCTTTGTAATGCTATGTATTCTATTTTTTGCATTTAGAAACATTATTTTGAAAAAGGATCTGTTAGCGTTCCAGATTGCCAAAGGGGTTCATAGAAGAAAAGGTATGTTCATATGCTGGCTATTTTCCACTCCCCATCACCGCGACCACCTCTCCCCTGCAACACTGCCCCGCGTGCCCTGCACTCTCCACTCTCCCCTGCCTTGCTCTGTGCCCCACAGGTGTGACCCGCTATGGACTCAACACCCAGGCTTCCTTTACTACTCCCCCTTCCCAACTTGGAGGATATAGGAATTTCCCTCTACTCCCTCCCTGCCTCACTAGGCTTCCAGGGGAGATTTAACTTCTCTGCAGCCACAGCTCCTACCAGTCAACGCTCTTCCACAGCTCCATCTCTCTCAAGGCTCCAATAGCTTTATTCCTAAGCCTTGTCTCTTCCTCCTGTCACCAGTCCCTGAGTTTTTTCTACCCCTTGTTGGTTCCTTAATTCACCCACACTGCTGGAAATTCCCTTCATTAAACTTTGCTCAGCTTAAGTCTTTTGAGAACAATTTCCATTTCTTGCCATCCTGATAACATTTACAGACCCTAGGCTCACGATCTGTAGACTAAAGCAAGGCTATGACCCCATTCTCATTGGGGGTAGAGCGCAAAAGTGTGTGTGTGTCTGTCTGTCTGTCTGTGTGTCTGTCTGCTTGTCTGTACTGCGTCCTTGTGTTGGGAGTGGGGAAAGATGCGCAGGGACCCTGAACAATAACACTTTCTCCACCTTCCCATGGCCCTGAAAAACTTTTGACACAGTCTGAGATGGGAAACCAGACAAGCGATGTTGAAAAAAGGTCATGATTGAGCTGAATATGTGATATCCAGCAGGATTTATCCAGGGGAAGTCGGGAGTAAGGGGGAGACAATATTCTTAACAGAGGGAGTAGCATTTTCCAAGGCACAAGTGGAGGAGAGCTGCTGCCAGGGGTTCTCCTGCAACTGTCACATGTTAGCAAATAAGTCCAAGCAGCACAGAGAAGCAGAAGCAAGCCATTCTTTGAAAAGGCAGAAGAACAGGGAGGGTCTGCTGAAAGGAGATCACTGCTGGAGAGAAGCACAGTTCTAAATTCCTTACACCTGCCAGATACTCTCCTAGGCATCTCTGATTTCCCAAGGCTGAACCGACAGGAAAAAAGAAACTAGATGAAGTCCTGCTTGCAAAGATCATTCCTCCTAAGATATTTCGAGGCACTTGCCCTCCCCTCTCATTGCCCAGGACAACGCTGGCTGACAGCTCTCTGATATGGAAGAGTGAACGGAGGCGACTGGCCAGGCAGGGAAGGAAGAAAGGAAGGAAGCCTGCCAGGAGCTCACCTCCATATATCAGTGTGCGTGCAAGATAAATAATCCCAGCCAACCCAGGCAGCTATCAAACCAAAGGGCATGTTGCAGGTAGCAAGATAAATCACCATTGTCAATGATGTCTTTCTTTGTTCCCGACAGACTCTTACTGGTATCTCCCTCTCCTGACAAAGCAGCCCCAGGAACAGGTTTCTAACACGCGCTGCCCTCTGGAAACGATAGTGCTTTTAGGGAGAGAAAAATGAGCTTGGGCTCCTGGGTCCAGAAGCCAGTAGACCATTGGCTGTGGGGACTGCTCACTAAATACAGGTTAGAAGAAAAATCTGTTGGAAACAATAGCTACATGCTGTTTTCACCAAAAGTCATTTCTGTCAATCCAGATAATCTGAATCACCAGCCCTCCTTCAACAGGCTCATACCATGAATCCTATCCACACTGGCCTTTCAGCGATTCCTCCTGACTCTGTCATAGGCATTACACTCACCAGCAAACGCAGCACGTCAGAAGGGCTCCATGGGGAAAAGTTTATAAGAGAGATCAGCAGTCATTTTTTAAAATTTAAACATAGAAATTGTTTTAGTATCATTCTAGAAATGTCAGAAATAGGCAAATTCTTTATTTCTGGGTAATAATTACAACTATCTGTTAGAACTTTGCAAATATGTCCATCAAGCTTTTGTCTAGGTAATTTGGGGGAAGGAAACCTCAAATTATCTCTAGACCTACTCTGCTCACCACCATTTCAGACACTTTAAAATTATTTGGGTAGTGGTTGCCAGGGGCTGGGGGAGGAAGTAATGGAGAGTTGCTATGCAATGGGTATAAAGTTTCAGTCATGCAAGATGAATAAGTTTTAGAAATGTGCTGTCCAACAATGTACCTACAATTAACAATACTGTACTGTACACATAAAAATTTGTTAAGAGGGGTGGATCTCATGTTAAGTGTTCTTACCATGACACAATTAAAAAAAAAATCATTTGGAGATTCTGATTGTTCCTGAAGCAACGTAGAGCAGAAGTGACAGTCCAGACCTAGATTTGGGCACACGGGAGCAAGCTTTGGCAGGAATCACTTTCTGGGAATGAACAAAGAGTCTGGCTGAATACTCAGAACGCTGAGCTAGAATTTCCCCCACTTATACAGCCAGTCTCCTCTCTCTCTCTCTACTTATTCCTCCTTTTCACACAAACAACAGCAAAAGTCAGAAAAGGTTAAGAAGAGCCTTTTCCTCTTTAAATGCAACAGGAAGTAGGTTACTGTATTATCACAAAGTATCCATCTGTTTTGGTAGAGGAAACCTCCTTACCCTGTATAAAGATAGCCTCTAGGAGTCCAGGTATAACTATGCCTTTCCTGCCTTGAAAGACCAAGTCTCTGATCATCTATTTTGCTCATCCACAAGAGTTAGCATGGTGATGGGATTAAGAAGATGGGCCCTGCAGCCGGGCTGCTTGGATTTGGATCCTGGCTCTACCTACCACTTACTACATGACCTTGGGTAAGTTATTTAACTTCTTTGTGCCTTGGTTTCCCATCTGTAAAATGGGAAAAATAGTTTTGCTATGAGGATGAATTTATAAAAGCACATAGAAGAATACCCAACTCATATTAAGTGCTAATAAGTATTTGTCGAATAAACAAATAAAAAATAGATCTAGCTACCCCTTTTCCCATGTCCAGCTCTTTTCTTGTGTTGCCAGCATCTCTCATTCTGGAGTGTTTCTCTGTGGTTGGCTGTGCCCATCTTTGCCACTTTCTGTCCTCTGATGATGAGGACTCTGGGGGATACAGATCCTCAAACAAACATTTCTTTACTTCATGACTAATGCCTACTCGTCCTTCAAGTCTCCTCTTACATAGCTCTTCCTCCTGGAGTCTTCTCTGAGGAATTAAGTCTCCCTCTCACATGCCCCATAGCATAGTGTTTTTTCTCCACTCATTCATTCATTGAATCAAGAGAAAATTATCATGTAAGGCCCTGTGCTGGGTATTGGGAGCTTATATCCTAGAGAGAAACACATAGGAGGCCTGGAAAACGTTTTGATGAATGGATGAATATACAAATGACTCACTCATGTATCTGATCCTTACCATTTTCTCCCCACAGGAATAGACAAGAAACTGTCCAGATTACTCAATAATTCTCTGACATCAGCCTATGACAAAGGAATTTGAGGGTGTGAGCTCCATCCCTCTCAGGACCCAGCTGACATGGAGTCCCCTTCAAGCTGCTGCATTTCTGCAGCCAGTGCAACTGTGCAACACACAGCTGCAGCCTTGACTGTTGCTGGACCCGTTCGGGGATCTTCAGGATTCATGCAAGTGGACTGTTAGAAAGACTGAGACACTGGGAGTTACAGTGGTGGATGGAGCTGTGCCCAGAGAAAAGGCAAGAGTGAAATTAAAACCAGGCCAAAAGTGAAACTAAACTAAGTTTTGCAAAACTAAAGTTTAACTCTGTAAAGAAAAATTCTCCCATGTACTCTTTCGCTACAATCACCTGAACAACTCGGCAAATTTTCATTCATTACCTAAAACACACACGTGGGCACTGTGGTACTCTGAGCCTTCCTCACAGACAGCAGAGCTACCAGCTCTGAATTTACCTTCATCTTCAAAAGATCCTTTTCAAGTTACTCAGCATAAGCCCTAAAGATGACTCAATATAGCCATCATCCAATTCTTTAATGAGATACAGGATATAGACAGTGAATTTATAGATTTGAGAAATTGCAAGACAAGAAATTTCACATGTAAAAGGAACAACTTTTTTAAGAATTAAAACTCTTTGTAAAGCAAGGAAAATGAAAGCAGATCCTGAAGACTACAAGCAAAGGAACTGAGGTTGTCATTATGCCAAAGCCAGAATTTGGGGAAAGCATAGTAATCAGCAGAGACAGACAAATGCAGGTCAGGGGAGAGTGACAGGCTGGTACTATGGAGACAGCATTGGGTTTTAAGTCAGAAAACATGGATTTGAGTCCTGATTTGCCTTTTATCAGCTGAATGACTTTGAGAATCACTTATTCTCTCCAGCCTCAGTTTCCACATACATCAAATGGCGATAATCTTTGTTTCTGCTTTAGGTAGATCATGGGCTTGACGCTAGCTAAGATCAAGTCGGTAATCGGTACGTAAACTCCCAGCAGAGGGCCTGATGTACAACGAGGCTCAATAAATATTCTTTTTTTTTTACATTTTTTAATCAGAACAAAATATATCTCTAACCCAAATGATCAGCTTATATGTTTCAAACTTGGCTCATGTTGAAATATATCAGTCATAAGAGTTTACCATGACTTTTTAAAAGAATCATGATGATGATAGCTAACACTTATTGAACATTTTTAATGGATATGCCAGGCACTATGCTAAGAGCTTTGCACATACTCATTTATTCCTCACATTATTCCTGATGTAAGTTTATCATTACAGAGGGGGAAATGGGCTCAGGGAGATTAGGCCACATCCCTAATTACAGTAAATAAGTGATGAAGCATTTGTTAAAATTTACTTAAAAAGCGAAGTGGAAAATTTGATTGAGAGGGGAAAGATAGGAAAAAAATATGCAAATAAATTTGAGGACATATATCCATTATATCTCTCATCATATTTCCTACCAAACAGAAGAATGCACCTCTCAGGGCTCTCTCTCCCCCTCCATTCCTGCTAGCTTAAGGCTTCTCCTACTGCCAAAGGGTCCTGACTTCCGGATGCCAGCCTTGCCAGTGCTTGGCATGTCAGCCAGAACCCTGAGAAAGATGCTCAATCTTTACTTTGCCTTTTAGGTCATAAAGAGATTTCTCAAAAACAATATATTTTTATGAAGAAGACATTGTGCCTGTGACTCAAGCTAACAAATTTTTTGTTTGTTTTTCAATTTTCAGAGAATGAGTTAGTGCTCTAATACCACACAGTGGTTTAAAGCATACACCATGTGATCTGGAGCCAGCAGTGCCTGCCTGCCTTCCAGTGCTGGCTCCTCTACTTTTCAGCTACGTGAGGCTGGTGGACAGCTCACTTCCACCAATTGGAATATTGAATGAAAGAGATAGACATGAAATGTGGCCCGGAAAGAGCAAGCAGTGGAGACCAGAGTGCTGATGAGTGTAGGAGGAAAATCCAGAGCATAGCCATCTCAGTGAGATCAAAGAGCCAGTACGTGAGATTTAAGAGCAATGCAAAGAGAGTGGGCAAGAGCAACAAGTGCAGTGTCTGGGCCTCAGAGATGGACCAGTCCTCGCTGAAGCCTGTGCCCACAGAGGAGCCATGGAAGTAAGATGCACTTCTCACAGTCCGGAAATGTCTTCACTGCTGTACCAGAGCACGGAGAAGACAAGTGCACATTAAAGTGGATACAGTATGCTCAGAGATGATTTCTACTGAGACCTGATCTGTACAAGGCTTAGAAATTAGTGAATATGAATTTGGACACACTGCAGAGATCACCCCTTGAGGTCGGGTTTCTTTGTGATTTGGGGAATAATCATTGAACCATGGCACGTTGACAGCAAGCGCCAACGAGCCTTAGAAATAATGGCACAAACGTGTCCTCCATGACCCAAAGCCATAACATTTTTCCAAGCTCTTGGAGCAGGAGCCATCAGCGTAAGAGGTCCCCCCAGCAGGAGTTCCTCACTCAGCCTGCTCAACCTGACTTTCCCACACACCCTGCCAAGAACACCTCCCACCCGCCTCTCTCAAACTCCGATCATGTCACCTTTCCTCCCAGCACCTCTGAGGAAGAAACACTTGCAGAAATCAGGAAATGAATCAGGAAATGAACAGAGAACTTCATCAAGGTCAAGCACATGGCTAAACTGTACAGGGAGCCACATACGTGACAGAACACAAACAAAAAGCAAATGGAAATTAGCTTTGGCGTATTATACTCACAATTCAGTGCAAAGTACAGCCCTGTGAGTCTTCTGGCTCTGTCTAGAAAGAGAACTTTATTAAATATATCTTTGTTGCTATCCAGGGCACCTGCCACAAAGATACTACAAAATACAAAATAACAGCTTATTCCCGGTTCATAAAAGCTCTCGGAGAAGATTAAAGCTATCTATGCCTCTGGGGACATCCCATTTTACATCAACAAATGTTGTGTCATCTGTAACCTTGCCAATTTCCATTCAAGAATTTCCAATTATTCATATTGCTAGGGGGTGAGTTCTGGTTTTCTTGTTGATAATTCCATTACCTCTTCTCCATCCCCCTCCCCCCAAAAAAACAGATTATAGGCTTTTCTTGGAGAAAAAAATTATAAACAAACTGCAACTTCAACCTTCCAGTGCTACAAAGCTGGGTGCTATTTTCTGTTGTCCCAAATGGCCTCTTAAAACCACATGAAATAAACCTATTTCATTTTCACACACATCACTGTGTCCCTGTGGGTGGTAAAAAAGCATTTTCAGCCAGTCACTAACTGTTCTACGTGGATGCGAAGCTTTCCTTATTGTCCTGCTACTTGTGCATCTCAGATTTGTACAGGAGGAAGGTAGGAAGAACTTGTGGGGGAGCATGGGGGGCAAAAAGGAAGTTAGGAAGGAGGGCCTGGTCTGCTAATCCCAATGATGGCCATGGCAGCGGACGGGTTTGCCCCTGACTGGAGCCCAAAGGTTACAGAGCAGCAGCTACGTGGGCCTGAGAATCAGATTATAGAACTCATTTCCAGGCTGCTGATGGTGATGAGCGTAAATTAACATTTCATTCCCCCCAATCACTGCAGTGGCTGGAAGACATGATTGATGTAACATTTGGCCTCCCTACAAGGGATGTGCTCATGCTTTCTCCCAGCACTCTCCACTTCTTTATGAGCTCAGCTTTTCATCACCAGACAAATATCTGGGCTTGAGCCTCGGGACCATCAAGCAGCAGGCAACCTGCTGGGGTAGTTACATCTCCACGTCCTGTCTGTGCAGCAACACTTAACTGAACAGCAAAAGCTAGTGATCTGGACTTCCCTGGTGGCTCAGTGGTTAAGAATCCGCCTGCCAGTGCAGGGGACATGGGTTCGAACCCTGGTCCGGGAAGATCCCAAATGCCGCGGAGCTACTAAGCCCATGCACCACAACTACTGAGCCTGCACTCTAGAGCCCACAAGCCACAACTACTGAGCCCACGTGCCACAACTACTGAAGCCTGTGCGCCTAGAGCCCGTGCTCTGCAACAAGAGAAGCCACTGCAATGAGAAGCCTGTACACCGCAACAAAGAGTGGCCCCTGCTCGTCGCAACTACAGAAAGCCCGCGTGCAGCAACGAAGACCCGAAAAGCAGCCAAAAATAAATAAATTTATTTTTTAAAAAAAGAAAGCGGTGATCCTGTAGTCAGTGTGCTTAACAGCATCAGGACCCATAGCAGGTCCCCTTTCAGGTTACAAGCCTTCCCCATCCTTCAGCGCTCTGTTAACACTTTTCTGTGTAAAAATGCACACATCTGAGCAAAGTGGACTGGGTTTGCAGGCATGGCTAAATGTAAAGGAATTCATGTGGTTCATTCCCCTTAAAGGAATTATTAGCATTTGGTCTGTTTCTTTTCATAACATCACCCTTTAACCAACAAATGTTTCCAAGAGCTTTTTCTATTATCAGTCATCTGATTTACTGGCTTGTCTGAGAGTTGAGCCCACAAGGTGCCTGAAGGAGAAGGAAGTGGGGCTGCCAGAAGACTGGGGTGGAGACTTTTCTCTGAGGCACCAGAGGGGCCCCTTTTACTGCTTTGCACAAAGACCTCCCTGATGCCAGCAGCAACCCGAGTAACACCAGCCATTGCTGTAAAATCTATGCCACGTCCTCTAGAGGTCATATGAGGGCTCTGTAGTGTGGGCACAGCTCAGACCCAGTACATGTAAGCTGGCCCTTGAGGGAATTCTGTATATGTTCAATGCAAACTGTTTTCCTTTTCTCGAAGAGTAGGTGGAGGACAGGAAGGCTTGAAATAATGCCTGCTGTGTTTTTGGCTTATCAGAAAGGATGGATCAGTTACTGAGAGACTGAAGAATTTGGAAGCAAAGGTTGTATTTTCATCTTTTCTGAGGACTGAGACTTGGAAAGAGAATGATATGGGAGGTACTAAAGAAAATGAGTTTTTCTAGACTAAGGTTTACAATATAGATAAATATGCTTCATGATTGGCTAGACTAAGCTTATCCATTTAGCAATTATATATTAAGCCCTTGTTATGTCTCAGGCACTGAAGGAACGTATTTCAGGAAGACGGTGAAGAATGGGTTTGCCTGGAGCCACCACTTAAGACAGGTGCAAGCCAAGCAGGAGTGCCCTTGTCTGGGAAAGAGTGGATTAGCTTAACGAACTGGGGGTGGGAGCACCTAGAGGGTTGATGAAGGGGCAATGACAACTGTGCTCAAATGTGTGACGAGGGCTTCCCTGGTGCCGCAGTGGTTGAGAATCCGCCTGCTGATGCAGGGGACGCGGGTTTGTGCCCCGGTCCAGGAAGATCCCACATGCCGTGGAGCGGCTGGTCCCGTGAGCTGAGCCTGTGCTCCGCAACGGGAGACGCCGCGATAGCGAGAGGCCCGCGTACCGCAACAAAAAAAAAAAAAAAAGAATTAAGACAGCTTCCTAACCTCCTTAACTTATAACCAAGTAGTTAAAATTAAGAAAATCTAGCTCCATTCATTTCTGCATGGTGATAATATTTCCAGAAAAGCACAGCTTATTTAGGGATTTTTTTCCCATGGAAATTAACTGAAAGTAATATTCAATTACAGAGCCCAAGACCCAAAACAAAGACTGAATTGAATGCTGATTTCCTTGTGAGTAGGAAAATCTATGAAACGGCTTTAGATGCAGAGGCTCTCTCTAGCAGCGTCCAAAGTGATAAAGAAAAAAATACAAAGGACACGAATTGTTCTAAGTGGCAGAAAGATTTCAGAGATCCTTTGCATGATGGCCTGCCAAAATCTTAGGCCAGCAAAGCTCACTTACAGACACTAAACAGGAACAGGCAATTTTTAACTTTAAAAAAAACACCATCAAGCTTAGGGCTTCCCTGGTGGCGCGGTGGTTGTGAGTCCGCCTGCCAATGCCGGGGACATGAGTTCGTGCCCCGGTCCAGGAAGATCCCACACGCCGCGGAGCGGCTGGGCCCATGAGCCATGGCCGCTGGGCCTGCGCGTCCGGAGCCTGTGCTCTGCAACGGGAGGGGCCACAGCAGTGAGAGGCCCGCGTACCGCAAAAAAAAAAAAAAAAAAAAAAGTGTGAAGAGCTGTTATAAGCAATTAGATTAGTTCTGTTCAGCCCTTAACTGTTAGACTCATGGATAAAAGTGTTGAGCAGGCAGAGTTTGGGTCTCACTGGAAATAAGAACCTTCAAACCATTACTACTGAAGCCTTGAGTAGTAATGATTTTTTCGTCACAGAAGATATTCAAGCAGGAGTTGAACAACTACTTGTCCTGGATGCTAAAGTGGGCAGTCAAGCAACACAACAGAGGGTGAATGAATCTAAAGTGCTTTCTGATGCTTAGATTCCATGACATTCTTAACGAAGAGAGCCTTATGCTTTTCATGTCAGTTCTGGGGCACCAACTCCTTCCCTGTCTTCTATTAGACTTGTTAAATTTGAATAACACACATGTTCTAATAAGATCATAAAATGTGTTTTATTTTTGTTGCACCCTAACATTTCTGAATTGATTTGATTCATACCTTCTGTTTATCTCATTTTGTAAATAAGAAAACAGAGAACATTTGAGTTCAATACAACAGCAATCAAGAAAGGGTTCACTGTGGATACTACTCAGTCATAAAAAAGAAGGAAATAATGCCATTTGCAGCAACATGGATGGACCTAGAGATTATCATACTAAAGGAAGTAAGTCAGACAGAGAAAGACAAGTACCATACGCTATCACTTATATGTGGAATCTAAAATATGACACGTATGAACCTATCTATGAAACAGAAACAGAATCACAGACATAGAGAACAGACTGGTGGCTGCCGAGGGGTAGGAGGTTGGGGAGGGATGGAGGGGGAGGCTGGGGTGAGCAGTTGTAAGCTTTTATATATAGAATGGATGAGCAACAAGGTCCTACTGTATAGCAGAGAACTATATTCAATATCCTATGATAAACCATAATGGAAAAGAATATAAAAAAAGAATGTATATATATATATGTATTACTGAATCACTTTGCTGTACAGCAGTAATTAACACAACACTATAAATCAACTATAGTTCAATTAAAAAAAAGAAAGGGTTCATTGTACTAATGTTCTGTTTCTTGAGCTGGATGGTGAATATAGAAACTTATTCCACCTATCTGTCTGTCTGTCTATCTATCTACCTTCCTATTTGTCTAACTGGAATGCTGCAACTGAATTATAAAGACAGAAAAATAGCTAACATTAGAATGCCTACACTCTTTCTACTTTAGAGCCTATAATTTAAACTATCCCTATGTAAGATTAATAAAATATACCCTTAAGGTAAAAGATTTTTTATTTGGCTTCTAGATATTTGAACTCATAAAAACTTCACAATTACTACTCAAATGGCATTGCCTCTCTCTTGGCTTTGTGATTATATCAACTTCTCTCCAAGCCGCTCAGGATATTACAGAATGAAAACAACTGTCAAATCTCAAATATAATCAAATGTACCATCCTTCTCAGGATGTCCTCTTTTTGTCTTTCTCCCCCTCACATGGCCTACCCAACCCCCTTCAATATGCGCGCACGCGCACACACACACACACGTACCTGCACACATGCACACACATACTCCTCTGAAAAATTCATTGCCTCATTTGTGGCGGCTCTGACCACTGGCAAATTGCACAGCATCAGAAAATCCATATATATTCTAGTAGGCTGTGAAAAAGACTTTCTCCTGGATTTTGATGAGAGGACCACGCAGAATCAGCATAACACTTATTCAAGACATTTAAAACAGACTGGACAAAGCACTAGAGATTATGATGTAAACATCAATTCTCCTCTAGCAAAGAAATAAACTAGGTGATTTAATGTGCTTTTCCCATTGTTAATTTCTATGATCTTGAGATTAATTTGAATGCAAACTGAATCCATTTGAATAATAGCTCAAGAAAAGAACTTGGTTGCTAATTTAATAGGTGCCAGGGCGTGAAAATTTATTGTCGTGATTATAGTAACTGAAACTAAGCTTGTAAAAATATTTTTGCAGGATATTAAACAGTTCTATTAGCGACTAAGGCCACACACATATACATACAACATAGCAGGCTCACTTTTATCATGAGTTTATATTCTTCTTTAAGTGAAAAAGGTGTACCAAGATGCTGTTGGGTTAGAATTGCCTTAGTACGTCTCACTCTGATTTGTCATGGTTGCCTAAGAGAGATGAGAGACAGCTCCTAAATAAGAAGATCACTTAGGACTGAAAGATGGCTGAAAGCTAGAACAAATATTCAAAACTGTAATTTTAAAGGAAGGACATGGCAGAGATGGGGGCGTGGTAGGGAGACATCCTCAACATTTGCATTTTGGGATTCACGTTTGCTTCTTTCAGCAGCATCTGTAGATCAAAGACACATCTTGCCCTTGTCTTCCTACTATGAATTCCCTAATGGTTTGTATAAAATGCTCTAACTATAAGCATATACGTAAATGTTTGCATTTGCACATACATTATGGTACATGTTGCCTGAGAGATAAAAGAATAAATGACAAATACTTCCATATCCAACTAATAAAGAGAACAAAAAATTTATCACAACGACTTTGTATTTTGTTTGTTGATTTGGTTTTGGGATAAAGGAAAAGTCAGAAAAGAATCAAAACAGATGAGAAGGGGTTCATCTCCTAATTGCCAAAAATCAATCAAAAGTTTAGTAGTAACACCCACATTTTATTGGACATCCACTACACGCACAGTTTGTGTCATTCTCTTAAATCCTTATAAAAATTGTGCATGCAGGCATTGTTATCCTCATTTTAGAGACAAAGAAACCAAGGATCAGAAAGGTTAATTACCTTGCCCAAATAAGTAAGTGGCAAAGTAAAACTACCATCTAAGACCAAAGCCCCTGTTATTCCACCTGCATGTCTCAGTACCCACCATGGATATCTAAAGGGAGATGGTCCAGATTGAGAAATGGTGATTGGGCCTATCTTTTAGGTTTATTTTAAATTTAGACACAAGTATCCTCTCAAATAATTTTGCCACACCTGACAGCCCCTACAGAAAGAGTAATAAAATCTTGATTTTGCAAAACAGAGTAATGATACTGGTTTAATTTAAATCTTCAGACGCTGACTGTATTTTAACATATACTCTCGGGGATTTGACTCAAAGATGCAGGTAAGCACCACGGGAATTTCAGACAACACAAAAGATACACTGAGGTGAAGAGGGGGTATGGAGGACATATACTGGGACCCGTGAAGTCCCAGCTTAGAGAGGTGGTAAGAATTCTATACTGTTTCCTTTCATGACTTTTGTAGTTTTCAGCTCAGACACTTCCTTACATAGAAGGTTAGTGTGGAGAGCGTCCATTGGGTGGATTCTGTCCAATCACTTATGACATATTTAGATCTGAACTTTACTTCTTCCTGTTGTTACCTGCTCATTCAATGACGTCATAAGATAGTGGTTCAAGGACAATCAGGATTTGGTCTCAGAGACACCATCCCCAGAAATGGGTTTCTTCTAACGCAGAGGTCGCATGTACCAGGATACAGCAATCAATTAACAAATATTTACCGAGTGCCTAAAGCAAGTAGGACACTGAGGAGAATACAGAGAAGCATTCCCTCAAATGCTCAAAATCCAGCTGGGGATTTCAAAAGACAAGTAATGAGTGTAGGTGGCAAGTGATGGCTCTGGCCTGGCACTAGGCTCTGTAGCTTGGCCTGGATCCAGCCCAGGAATAAATCTACTCTTAGGCAGAAGGGATTACGGAAGCTGCCTGTGAAATCAGATCAAGTCTGTAAAGGACCAAACAGTCCCTGGCACACAGAAGGCACCCAATGAAGATGGTTTTTTTCTCTCTCCCCTTTCTCTCCCATTACTCCAGGGAATAGCACCAAGCTCTCCTTGCAGTCAACCAGCTTCAGTGTTGTTCCCCAGTCCTGATAACAGGACTTTTCTTTCTTCTTGAGCCCTTGGCTCCACTAGTTCAAGAACTCTGCCCTGTTCCCCAGCTTGGTTACCTGCCCACATCCCAGATCCTTAACAATTGAGGGCTCCATGCCCTGCTTTTCTTGTCACTCTCCAAAGGACTAGCATCCCAAGCCACTTAGTGGCAGGAGTCTGCTCCAACAATGCCTATGACCTGTTTGCCCGCTGTTTCAGATATTGCCTGCTCTGTAGTTTCTTATGCCCCACATGGGTCATCGAATTAGACCACAAATATCGATTCATTCCAGTGTACTGGCTGCCTAGAATACTTTGTCGGAAAGAAGTCCAAGGCCTTGTCTAGGTTCCAGAAAATAGGACATCATGATCAATTAGTGATAGCTGTTCTTGGCATGGAAGGGTAGGGCTGGTGGGTACAAGGGCTGTATCCTTCCTAACCCTGTTTCACAGACTATTATCTTTTCATTACCCTCCTCACTCAGTACCATGTTTAACTTACCACACTTACCTACTTCCCAGCACTTGCAGTTGGATCTGTCCCTCTGACCATACTTCAAAGACTCAGAATTGATACAGATCCAAATCCAAGTCTCCTCCCTGGCTTCACTATCCTATTGTCGAAGAAATCCTAAACTCAGCACAATAAAAATTATATAGTTCAGATTGGAGAGGTCAGGGCGAGAACAAGAATAAAACAGTACAGGCTAGAGGAAATATATTCAAAGATGTGGCATCTACAAAGTGTAGAATTATTCCAAGAATAAGCAGTCCACCATGATTGATAGTAACCCATTCATTCACATCTGTCTTTAAAATAACGTACATCATAATTTGAACCCTGTTCTCTAGGACACGAGTATCAACAAAATCATTAACTCATATCCAAATCCTCCCAAAGAATGTGACATAAGGTTTTTTTTTATCATTGAGTTGTTAGAGATCCTAACTAGGGAAATTAATTTGCTATCTACCTTGAACAATGTAAAAATTCAGATGTGTTTGCAATCCAAATTTTCAAGTGGCCTTTCATAAACTTGTTTTTCATGGCCCTTGGCTAATTAAGAACCTTAGTTTCCATGAATATTTTATTTTTCAGGTTGGTTAGGAAGGTTTATCGTCTATTCCCTTTATTTGTCTTTTTCTCCTTAATGGGACAAGCCATCAGTTTGTCTGAACTGGCACACAAAATTACCAAGAAAAAAACAGACTTAATGGTGGTCAGAGTTTCAAGTTGCTATGCATTTATTTGGTCTGCAAATTGTGAGCAATATTTACCACAAAAAAATGAGAAACAAGGAACCACATCGAGGTTTCTGGGGATTTATTTTCTGCATTTTTCTAGTATTTCTTTTACTACATACTTTAAGGAGACCAAGTTTACATGCCAGAAAAGTAGATACCTATCCCTTTAGAAAGTTCTACAATTTTCATCCATTACAATGGCTGCAAATGTATTTCTGTCAAACCAGACTGTCTCCATTCATGTCTATTTACAACAGTGCACTCCGCTCTTCTTTGTTTGCACCACTGAGAAAGGAAAGTTGTCACTTTTCTCTATAGTCTAGGAGACATGCTTTGGAAGGGAGGAGTAAGGATGCCCAGTGATTAGAAAGAACATCCGAAATACTTGAACATATTGGGACAAGAGATATTCCCCTCACAACTCCTACCTGTTTACATCATGGTATTGTATCATTGTTAGTTTAAACTACAATCTAACTACCATTGCTCTAATTAGAAATTCATACTCCAGGGGTAGTCAGCCACCAATTAATCAGAGGCAACTTCTACAAGCCTTCAGCTATTCTTATCGCTGATCAACACCAGAGGTTTTTTGTTTTTTTTTTTTTGTGGTATGCGGGCCTCTCACTGTCGTGGCCTCTCCCATTGCGGAGCGCAGGCTCCAGACGCGCAGGCTCAGCGGCCATGGCTCACGGGCTCAGCCACTCCGCAGCATGTGGGATCCTCCCGGACCGGGGCACGAACCCGCGTCCCCTGCATCGGCAGGCAGACTCCCAACCACTGCGCCACCAGGGAAGCCCAACACCAGAGGTTTTGACAACTGGCTTAACGAGTATTGAAAAGGGTTTTCATTGGTGAAATTAATGGCTTGTTAATTAGCAAAACAGATGCTAGAAATGGGTTACCATTGGTGAAATTAGAATTATTCGGAACAGATGATTTGGGACACTCGCCTAGATACACATGAAAACAGCATAGTAATATAATAAGTCCTGTAGCTGCCACCTAATCTCTAAACATCCTGTGCCCAGCCAGTGGGTCAGAGGACTTTTGGCTTCCCCACAGTTCACTGAATCCTGACACTGCAATAGTGCCACACTTGCCTCAGGCAAACCTTTCCTGCAAAAGGTAAGAAAGGTAAACCTTTCAGGGGACCAAAAAGGAGAGAACTGGAGCTTCATCTACCTGCAGAACAATTTGTACGACTGTGCTTGCTAATAAGCATCTTCATGTGGGGAAGAATTCAGTATAATTCATTATAACCTGGCATCAAGAGTCTGTGTGTGTTGGAGGGGAGAGGTGTCTAAGCATCATGCCCTTCTAACTAGTAGGGGCTACTGATATCTACCCCAAAGCATATCCAAGTTGGCTTCGGCATGCTCACAAAAGGAACCCACCCCCCAAACATACCTGGACACACTGCTTCTAGCCAGACAATTCTATAATCTATATTCTAGCAAACCTACCTTTATGCTAATGGATTGATTTAAAGGACAAAACCAATATTGAGCTAAGAAAACACAAATGAGACTGAGCCCCTGAGGGACAGAACAGATTGTGTAGTTAGACACTCACACTAAGCAATGATTTTATCTGCCATATCGTGACTACTTATTCTACAGCCAAACTGCATTTGAGCAAATTCTAGAATTTTATTTGTTCCATGTGAAAACGGAAAATCAAATTAAATGTTACCAGAACCAAAGTGAGCGAGCCAGTTCTACTCAGGGGGGTGGAGGGTAGGGGATGGGGGGATACATGGGTGCATATTTCATACCAGTGAGGATCTGTTCTGCACTGTTTCTTCTCTATTAAAGATGACTAGAGAAGGAAGAAAGGCCCAAGCTTTTCAGAGTATACTAATGGGTCTTTAGTTTGCAGAGAGAGGCCTGGAGCTGACTTTTGAAGGTGGTAGGTAGAGAAAACCACACAATGAAATAAGAGAACTTTTAAGAGCAGCTGAGCCAGTAAAGAAAAATTGAGAAACAGAAAACCAAGAAAATGGAAGAAAACTAGAGTTCAGGCAATAGTGGGACAGCACATGTGAAACAGTGAAGAGATGATTTACAAACAGAACTAGAAGCCAGAGGTGACCAGAAAACAGCTTCCCTTGAGGGACATCTGGATTTTACCAGCATGATTGTATGGACTTCGAACGGCAAAAACAGTAATTATGATGGGTAATAATTTTCTTTTTTACAGACCCTTTTTCCTAAATCAGAGAAAAGGCTCTGTGATGTTGTGATATAATAAGAAACACTGCTTGGTCTTCATCTCCCGTTCCTGGCACAGACCTCCAAAACCCTTGGGATGTCCTGAGTGATTGCGCTGAGAGGAGTGTATTTTGTTATTCCTAACAAGCTCTTTTCAGCCGTATCTGAATTTCTGCTAATGAGGTGACTCTTAGAGGATGGAACCAACAGGAACCAACAAGGAGATTCGAGGGTTGGGATTTCCAGCTCCAGCCCCCAACCTTCAGGGAGGAAAGAGAGACTGAAGATTGAGTTAATCATCAATGGCCAATGCTTTAATCAGTCATGCCTACAGAATGCACCTACATAAAAGCTCTAAAGGCAGGAGTCTGGAGTGCTGCCAGGTCTGTGGACACATACAGGTACAGGGAGGGTGGTGCATCCAAAGGGGCTGTAGAAGCTCCATGTACCCTCACCCCATACCTTGCCCAACCATCTATTCCATTTGGCTGCTCATGAGCTGTATCCTTAATAATAAGCCAGTAATAATCAGTAAAATACTTTCCGGAGTTCCATGAGCTGCTCTAGCAAACTATCAAACCTGAGGAGAGGGTTACAGCCAGTTAGTCATAACCAAAGTCGGAGACAGTCTCGTGGGACTGGGTCCTTAGCCTGTCTTGAGCTAATTCCGGGCAGTTAGTGTCAAAATTGAGTGAAACTGTAGGATACCCAATTGGTGTCTGATGAAAATTGGAGAACTGCATAGTGCAGGGGGAAAAAAAAGCTATCTGGTGTCAGAAGTCTTGTGAGCACAGAAAGAGTGTTTTCTTTCAGGCTTCTTTAAAACAAACAAACAAAAAATCCTACTTACATAACTACACCCATAGAAGAAAACTGCAACATCAAGGAGCCAAAGAGGGGTTACTAAGGGAGCATATTAGCTTTTCTTAGAGTTCATGGTTCAAATAATGGAGACACCCTCACTTACGGTATGTTGAGTCCAAGCTGCTCTCTGAAGCTCACTGGCAGGTGAGCAGACAAACAGAAGCATTCCTCTAGGAAATCCAGGTAGAAGTGCTCCATGAAGCTGTTCCAGTTTGGCGGCATTTGACTCACAGCCAGGAGCCTGGCCTGTCCGTCTCTGCTCACAGAACCTTACTTCCTGTCATCACCATCCATCCACAGGATCTCCCCATCCTCCACCTTCCTACTCATATGCTCTGTCTTGAGATGGTTTTTACTTACTTTTAGAGGCTTTTCCCCATGTGAGCACTAACTAGCCCCCAAATGATGGCCCCTCATAACCACTACCTAAAGTAATTTTTCAGAGATGAACTTACACAGGTATGAATGTATAGATTAATACAAATATTTTCTACTTTATAGGTTTCACACTCAACCACCTCATATTCCTAAACAGTACTTTCACGAAATTCCTGAACTGAAGGCGAAACCACCACAAAGACTGCAGGTGACACAGCACTGTGGTTAAGAGCACAGGTTCTGGAGCCACATTGCTGTGTGCACATCCTACCCGTCCTACATGCTAGCTGTGTAACGTGGTAAGTTAATTCACCTCTCAGGGTTTCAGCGTTCTCATCTTTGAAACGAGGCTGTTACGGTACCCAAATCATAGACTTGTTGTGAGACTTAGCACATTTTGTAAAACATTTAGCCGTGGGTGTGCTGGACTTGATTCCTTTTATCTCACAAGAGCCTTTGGGCAGCATCTCTTCCCAAGTCTCCCTTCAGTGACATCACACATATGGCCTGGCACTGGTCGTGGTGGGAGTATTTACACCACAGAAACTGGCAGATATGCTACAAATTAGAACCTTTTTTTTTTTTTAATGAGAGCTAATTGTTTAACATTTACCAGTGTACCCATGCATTTAGTGCAAGGGCTAGCACATAGTTAGCTCTCAAGAAATATGAGCTATTCTTAACAGGAAAGTTGAAAAGGGGACTGTCTGGAAAGTTAAAGAATTTCGCCCCAACTTTTTCTCATCTTTGCAATTACACAAAGAAAATTGAGTCAAACTATTCTTTGGTGATAGGGAAACTTCAAGCTAAACATATACCAAACGTCTCCAGCCCCAGCTAGCAACAATCTATATGTTCTTGACCAGAATCACCTTGCCCATTTCAATCTATGACATGGCACTAAGGTCCCTTATAAAAGATATATTGTACATAACATGTGAACACTTTTCCAGTGGCCCTGCCAAACTCAAGGACATGTGGGTTACATACTTCTACTGAAGTCTGTGAGTGAGTTCCTGCTTGGGAATCAGTTCAAGGACAAAACTCATAAGTACTTCATGAACAACACAGATATCTCAAAGATACAATTTTAAAGAAATGACTGATGGACTCCCTCATCACCCCAACAACAACAAAAAAAACACTCAGTGGAATAGAATCCTGTCAGAGTTTCCAGTTTGTTTGTAAAAGAGATGGATGCAGAATTGAAAGAAATCAATCAAAAATGGTTTTCTTTTTCTTTCTCACGTTTACTGATAGAATTTAAAATCAAGATAAGTTTCCTAGAGTATTTACAGTGTAGTCTCTTTGGGCAGTATGGAAATGAAGAAAATGGATTTTTAGTGCTTTATTTTATTTATTTTACTTTTTAATATAAACAGGAAAAACGAATAAATCTACAAAGGCCATAGAAGTACAAATGGACCAGAGATCAAGCAATAAGATCCTGCTTTGGGAAATCCCAAGTATTTCAGAAACACTATCCATAATGTTCTAAAATCTCCTTTTGCCACCCCTCTGTAATTAAGAATTTCATGATGTAACTCAGGCCCATAGCATATAAGAGACCAGTAAATTACCCCTGGATTTCATAAGTCTCAGCCAAGTATTTAGTCATTGTCACACTACAAGCTTAGGATCTTGCCCATAATTCTGGGTGAGATGTTTTTCTAATCAGGTATACACATAAGTGGGAAAGAAGAAAACTAGTTATTATAAATATACCAGCACATTATCCCTGAGCTATAACACTTGAAAGTTTCTGTTGAATCAAAAAGCAAATTCCGTTCACATGCTACAGTCAACCTGGTGACTATTCCTAGTGCACTGCTATAGACAGATGGGATTTGAATGACTTATTGTCTTAATATTTAGTTTAGTGGTGACAGGGGTGGTGTGGTACACACAGCACTCCCAGAGAAAAAAGTAAGACGAGGTTTATGGCATTATCAACCCAGAAGAAAGTAAAGGAAAACATTCTGTTCCAGAGACAAAGATGGTCAGGAAAACATAGGTCCTCAAAAACAGTCATGCAAGGGAATAGCTATCCACTCCCCAAGAAAGAAAAATAGAATACTCACTTTCTTTTCTCTCTCCTCCATCAACAACAGAGAAGCCCTATTAACTGTGGACCATAAGACTTCCTAGCACTGCAGGCTGCAACGCACTCCTCTCCTGCCAGCTTCCTGGCCTGAGGAAAGGGAGGAGGGTAGGGAAGAGGTGTCCTAGGAGAGAAGAGGCCTTTGGGGGCCACCAGTGAAAAATCGATCCCTGCCTAAGAAAAGTAGGTGGAAAAACTACTGAACTCAACTGTTGACACACCTGAACATCACTGCCCCAGGGCTGCCACCCAAAGCCAAATCAAGACTTTCCCAAGTCCAAGTCCTATGGCATACAGGAAAGTTAGAAAAGTTAACTCTGTAGCCTGCCCAGATTCTAACTTCTCTCCACGTAGAGCAGGGTTAGGAGGACAGATGCCTATATTAAAAATGCAAATTACTTTTCTCTCGCCTTCCCTCCACCTTTTCAGAGAGCTCCATGTCCAACTATGCTCTTTCCTGTACCCACCTCTACCAAAGACCCATGTGACCTTGCTCATTTCATGCAGATGCATTTCATCTCAGACTCACACCCATTCTTCAGTACTGCCAAGACTAGAACAAAGTGCTTGGCTTTGGAGTGAAGGGACATGAATCCTGTTTTCACTACTTACTATCTCTTTAACCTTGGATGAATTACCTCCTCTGAGAGATAGTTTCTGCATCTAGAAATGAGAACAAATCCTATTCCCCAGATTTGTTGTGGATTAAATGGGATAACGTATATAAAATGACTGGCACATGACAAGCTAATAACCTCCTGAATGGGATTAAATATTGGATTCAATATACATAATTTAAATAAATATAGAAGAGGACCTCCAGAAGCCTGAGCTCCGGGACCAGATTTAGTGTAAGAGGAGGAGGAATGGGGTAGAAGAAAGGATGACAGAGGATAAAGGAAATACTGTGGCTGTTTTAAATCCAAGATCTTGTCTTTGGATGACAGTATGGTTGAGTCAGTATATAAAGAGAGGATTAAAGTGTACGAAACATCTAGAAAAACTGTTTACAAAGTTAAAGGGAATACTTCTTCTCTACTCCTGATGAAGGAAACTCATTCAGTGTAACACCCATGACCTCTCTGGGGGTAACCTATCTGATTGATAAATTTGAAGGAATAAACTAGACATGCTCAGTTCAGCTCTTCCTTTATACCTCTTGCTTCCTTTGTGTTCCTCCAGGGCAGCCCCAAGTCACGCCCTGACATCCTTCTCCTCCATCCCTGCCCCACCCACAGAGATTCGGCCATGGTTCAGCACAGCCCATGACCAGGTGGGGAAAGTAGGATTAAATATATCCTCCAACTGAGCCTTTATGAGTAACTAAAGATGAGCTCTCATCTATTTTACTCTGTTGTCTTAATTCTTACTTTTCTTAGCACTCAGGCAGGACAAAGGGTTTTATTTAATGGGCTCCCTTCAAGGATCCCAACAAATGTTAATACTATTTATGGATATTGGAAAACTAACAAAGCAAAGAGAACACCCAAAACTGGTCTGGCTATGTCAAAATAATACTAATTAGAATAACTGGCAAAAAACTCCACTATGACTAACTGTCATATGTATAATAACTACTAAAAATACCATTCATGTGGGTCATCTGATTTTTCTTTGACATGTAATGTGTTAAATGTAATAAATGTGTTTCAATCTATTTAGTCTTCCTCTGTTCTTCTAGCACTCAAACATTACAAAACTGAGAAAAAATGGCAACCACTTGAGTGGATACAGTCTAAGCAACCAGGTTAAACCTTAGTCCTTGTCCCCAGCTAGACCCTGCCCTGTGGGCTTTCCTGAACTGACCTGCAGGAAGTCGATTCATTGCTTAAAGTAAGTTTTGTTATGCACCAAGGGATGCACACCTTCCACCGCAGGGAGGTAGTTACTTAGAGAGAAAGCAGTTAAAATGTTTAGTTCATCATCAGTGGAAGAGGGCCTACTTCTTGGAGAGAAAATAGGATTTTTTATTTTATTTTATTTTATTTTTTAGCGATACGCGAGCCTCTCTGCTGTGGCCTCTCCGGTTGCGGAGCACAGGCTCCAGACGCGCAGGCTCAGCGGCCACGGCTCGCGGGCCCAGCCGCTCCGCGGCATGTGGGATCTTCCCGGACCGGGGCACGAACCCGCGTCCCCTGCATCGGCAGGTGGACCCCCAACCACTGCGCTACCAGGGAAGCCCCGAAAATAGGATTTTAATTGACAGATTCGATCCTAGGTTCCTCTCTAGGACCTCCCAACAGAGGTCATGAACTGTGATGTAACTGCATGGTTTCAAACCACTTTCAATTCAGTTCACACCAGGCCCCCATGGAATGCATTTCAGGCTTCCACCTCTTTCTACATCCCACTCTCATCTCCCTGTCCCGCTCCCAGACACCCTATGTTTATGACTTTAGTATGAGAGGTTTAAACTGCGTCTGTCTCTCTTACTGACTGTCCACCTTTCATCCACAGTACTTGAGTCCTTCCCTAAATCGCTCACTGTGAGGTAAGTGAGTGGGTTCTTCATGCTCCTGTACAAGTAGCTTTCTTGACCCAATTATAGTCAGACTGAGACTCTAACTAGGTTTTACCCTTGAAACTAACCAAGGATCCTGAAGCCTGGGGGCTCTATTCTCCTATTGGTGGTAAACTCCTTAAAGTTTGGGGCTGTGTTTTGTTCACTTCTGAATTCCCCAAGGCTTAGAAGAACAGCTCTCCTGAGTAGTTGTGGGATAAATCCTTGCAAATGATAATGAAGTACTTACACTCTAACAGGAAAACTCAAAAGCTTTAGGAAATGCTCCATAAATCAACAAGATGATGAGCAAGAAGAATGACTCTGAGAGACCTGCTTATAATGGTAGAAGAGACTAGGACCCCAACTCAGCCAGATTTCATTACCTAGGAGAAGAATTTCTTCCTTTACACCCTCAGATGTGCTGAGCTGTTTCCATTTTTGCTGGGTTTGGCTGCTCAGAATCCTCCTCTCCCCCATGCAGCTTGAGTACTTTTTCTATCCTATATTTCATCTGGCAGCTTTTTCGGAAAAAGCTGAACACGCACGCACGCGCGCGCGCGCACACACACACACACACACACACACACACACACACACACACAGTGGTTCTTGGTGACCTCTAATTGGTATAAACTGATCAGCACATTGCTCTCCCTTGGCCACTGTGACTGCTTCAGGGGTGTCACAAGAAGGTGAGATTCCACCCCAGCCAATGAGATACGGAGAACTCCTTCTTGGAGGCTTCTAAGAAACATAGTTCTTTGCTCTCTTGTGACTGCTACTGAAAGTTGTACTGTCTACCCCTACAGGACATAAGCAAGGAAGCATAGAGCCGCCAGAAGCTGCTAGCAGCCATCTTGTGGCAAACCACACAAAGCATAATAAAAACAGAGAAGAGGAAGGAAGAGACAAAATGATAGACTCAATGAACCACTGGCTCCAGCCTGACCTGAAGCCCGACCTACCCCTGTGAGTTCTCAGTTACATGTCCTGATAAATGCCTCATTGTTTTAGCCAGTTTGAGACCAGTTTTCTGTTACCTGCACATGGCTAAAGGCAAATTCAATTAATTGATCAAGGCAGCTCTTAGTAAATTGCTATGTCCTCAATGAGTTGAAAAGTTTAAACACATCAAGGTCAAGGGACCCACTAGGGGGACTTTCAATGCAGCAAAAAAAGTGAGAGAATGCAGAAGCCTCAGCACTTCCCAGCCCATGCCCTCACCTCTGGCCATTTCAGCCTCTTTGAATTCCTTCAGGCATTTATCTGCATTCATTACATGCTAATTATGTTCAAGCCAGTGCCTAGGGAATGAACAAAAACACTGTCTCTACCTTCTAGAAGCTCATAAATAACTGTAGAATGTGTGTAGGTAAAGACTTAGAAGTATTAAAAAACTAAAATGAAGTTTTAAAAAGTGGATTTCCCCCTAAATTCCCTTTAAATTTAAGCCATATTTTTTTACAATTTCAACTTGGATTAAAAATAACTTCACAATAAACTACAAATGTATTAACAGTAAGTGCCAGAGCAGTGGAAAAATCTAACAAAATAATATCTGTGAAACCTTTTGTGCAGCACAATATACCATGCACCCATGTACTGTTTCATAAACAATAACGGCCAAGAGTTATTGGACATCTACTGTATGCCATGTGCTAGTAATGCTGAACATTCTGTATACATTATCTCAATCTCTACCACAAATTGTTATTCCCGTTTGGTAGGTGAGAATGCCAAGGCATAGAGAATGAAACTGATTTGCCCCAGACCACACAGTGAGAAAGCAATGGGCTAGGACTTGAACTCAGGCAATCTGACTTCAAATCCTGGATCTCTCACTACTGTGTTATTCTGTTAAAAGATTTCATAACATACAGTGGGCAGAATAATGGTCCCCCAAAGTTCTACTCTCCTGACTATGACTATGTCAGGCTACACAGCAAGGGGGACTCAAGGTTGCTGATGGCATTAAGATTTTTAGTCAGTTGACCTTGAGCTGTGAGGATTATCCTGGATTATCCGGTTGGACCCAAAGTAATCACAGCAAGGACAAAAGCAGAGTCAGACTGATACAGCAATGACAAAAGCAGAAGTCAGACTGATACAACGTGAGAAAGACTCAACCGGCCATTGCTGGCTTTGAAGAGGAAGGAAGGGGCCATGAGCCAAGAAGTGAGGGCAGCTTCTAGAAGCTGGAAAAGGTGAGAAAGCACATTCTCCCCTACAGCCTCCAGATAGGATCGCAAGCCTGTCAGAACCTTGATTTTAGCCCAGTAAGACCCATTTTTGGACTCTGACCTCCAGAACTGAAAACTAATAAATTTGTTTTGTTTAAAGCCACTAAGTTTTTGGCAATTAGTTACAGCAGCAACAGGAAACTAACATACAAAGTATGTATACATTTTCACACAATGTAGGTAAAAAGATAAATAACAACGGTCCCCAAGATAATATTTTTTAAAAGTGATTCAAAATCCAACCCTATGGGAAAAGAAGCACTGGCCTTGGAGATACCGGAGTTTGGTTCATACTGACAAGTAACTAAATGACCTTGGGCAAGTTACCAAGCTCTCTGAGTGAGTTTCCTTCTCTGTAAATCAGGGATTACTCTTCTCATAGGGCTGGAGTAAGGACTAAGAGAGTTTTTAGAAACAAGCTAACACAATGCTGGACACTCACCTGCCCCTTTCTTCTTATAAACCCCCAAAGGAACACTGAGAAAGAAACACAATCATCTTAGGAAAAAGCTGTATTTTATTAATATTAAGGATATCAAACAATTTAAAGATCAGTGTAATTTGCTATATGGAAATGGTGTGAATTCTAAAAAAGAGATCAACATACCCCAAATTTTAAGGCAAGAAGTTTCTCATCCTAGGCGTCATCCTAGAGCTTTGGTCTCTCTCTTCTCTCTGTTTCTGTCTGTCTGTCTGTCTATCCGTCTCACTCTCTCTCCAGGGATCAAGTTAAAGTAAGATAGGAGTCCAACAAAAAGAAAGATGTAAACACATTGATTTATGTCCATTTTGCTGTGCAAATAACTAGCACTGTTTTCGTTACATAGGCTGCTTCTCAAGAGGAATATTTATTTTTAAAACAGCCTTCTCTGAGGCTTCGACTGAGATCTGCATATCAAGGTTTTACCCTTTCCCCCGGTGACCCATTTGTCTGAGGGAGGCATTCAATTAGACTGCCAGAGCAAATTGATTCAGTATTGACCAGGAAAGGCTTCTCACTTGAAAGACATATTACACCAAGGTGGAGGTGTCACTGCCACCAGTCAATACTCAAGTGCAAAGGCCCAGATGATTCAGGAATAGGAAGTGAGGAAAGGTCCTCCCCAGGCATTTGGAGCAGAAAATCCTCCTCTTTCTCTTACAGAAGAGGTAGCGTGGGAGTGAGAAACCCAATAAATTAGGTTTTCGTAAAGGTAGGAAACTGATTCCCAGTCTCTGCTAGCAGTAAATGGGAATAAGGAAAATGGAAATTCAGGAGTGAGGCAAAGGTTACTTTACCTCAAGATCCAAAACTGGGATTTGAGGTTTCAGTGATCTTATCTCTCAAGGTCATTGCTCTTTAGAGAAATACCCCCGGCTCTTCTCAGATACCCTTGCCCCTCCTCCCTCTGCAGATGCAGCCATGAAGCCCAGGTCTGACAAATTTATCAAAACTCTCTCTTTACGACCTTCACACACTGCGTTTATCAACAAAAGATAGACACTCAGTTGTTTCAGACAAGAAATTGGGTCCCTTTACATCCAGACCATCAAAAAGCACTGTATACCCAGTGAGACAGAAATAAATCCTAATCGATGATAAGCATGCTTTATTTAATATAAAACTGGTAGTCAGATTAAAGGGCAGGAAGGACCCAAGTCTGTGGTGTCTGCTGTTGGCTTTTAATCTTTATTATTTCTCAAGTGATGGCTTTGATTTGTTGAAATGTTTTATAGCCTTGAATACCTGACAGAATAAATTAAACCCTTTCTAAGAGCTTTCCCTTGATTATCCCAAGTACCCACTATAGATAAGATTGTCCTTTACATCCCACTTGAAAAATCATAAAATTGGTTCCATTAAAATAATTAGGACCCCCCACCTTCATTTTAAGATTTAGCCTCTACATATTTACAGCACTGCTATTTTATTTACATTTTCACATCCTTGGAACAGGGTGACCATTTTCATTGTGTGGCACACATATTATTAAAGACTTGTAGTTTCCAAATGTCACTGGTGAAAGCTGAAATCCATTATCATTTACTCTCAGAAATCAAGCCCATCATGCTGTGCACTTGCAGAAAAGAATAAAGAGGTTTAAACCAGAATCTGCATAATCCCAGGTAGAGGCAGATGCAGCAGTACTGGGAGAAAAAAAAGGCATCATCTCTGATATGCAGACTCAGGGGAAAAAATGGCATATATTACAAATCAGGCCATGTGAATGCACAGTACCCAAGAATATGCTTAAATAAGTACACACGTTGTGATGAATCTGTTCAAGGCACTGATGATCATTTTCTAAGCTATTTCGTAAAGTTCCTCAGACACACATATATGCACAATTCTGTAGTTAAAATACAGCTGCCATTCCTTCTATTTTCATTTGGAAGCCAATGGCAGATAAAATGAAAAACCCTGTCTTCAACCCTATCCAAAAAGATCCTCCTCAGAGAATACTTCTTTCATTTATTATTTCTTTCCAAATAAATGTCTAATATTATTCGTATGCCTGATTGAAAAAAATATTTCTAGTATTAGGTTAAAGGGGAATAAGGAAATGGGTGAGTACATGCCCAAGGCGGAGAGGAAAATATCCTATATACTCCAGAACCTTGCTCAAACGAAAAGGATAGAAGGGGACATGTTTCTCAAAGAATCCATTTCTTCTAACAATAACTCAATTTTAAATAATGATGTTAGCCACGAAAATAATAACTATGAAGATTATGTAAAAAACATGGAAAAGAGTTTATAAAATGTAAAAGAAAACATGAAATCATGTCTATACTATTACTGCAACCTTGAGAATTTATTTATATAGGTATATTTATACCTATAGAGAAAAGGTCATAAATATATACACAGATATGATGATAGTAATTATTATTATTTTTTTGTGTGTGTGGTACACGAGCCTCTCACTGTTGTGGCCTCTCCCGTTGCGGAGCACAGGCTCCGGACGCGCAGGCTCAGCGGCCATGGCTCACGGGCCCAGCCGCTCCGTGGCATGTGGGATCTTCCCGGACCAGGGCACGAACCCATGTCCCCTGCATCGGCAGGCGGACTCTCAACCACTGCGCCACCAGGGAAGCCCGATAGTAATTATTTTTATGTAGGAGAGCGGTGGCAGTTCAGGATGGATTTTTTTCCTTATTCTCTTTATCTGTCATTTCTAATAGTTTTACAATGAAAATATATTACTTTTTAATTTAAATTTGTTTAAATCTTTAATTTTAAAGATACAAGAGGCTAAAGACTCTAAACCCCATCTCCAACTTTTTTGTAGGGAAAATTATGTTCTCAAAGCATTGAATTCACAAAGCTAGGAGAAAATATTACCATTTGCGGCTTACTATATCTGCTACATATTCATTATGAATTTCTTAAATTGGAGAAGGCCATACCTGCTGGGAGAACTTCGGAAGGATGAGTAAGGAAACCCAAGAAGGAAAGTATCAAGTACAATTGAAGCTAATGAGTTTCCTGGATGTTTACTCACAACATTGATGGTGTTCAGGATAACCTACCCCTAGATATGGCACCTTGGCATAAACTGAAAAAAATTTAAGAAATGTCACATGCAGGAAGGACTTTCTGAACTTCCCCTGAAGTAGGTCACAAAACCCTTATGGGAGAGGGGCCCTCCCTATGCAGGGAGGAAAGGAACATCCTTATTTCCAAGGTGGAAGGATGCTGAAAGGAATCTGAACAGGCCTTGCTCTTTTCCCGAGTACTACCCTTAGCTCCTACTCTGTTATCCTATCGCATTTTTCCACGACTCTCCACTCTTCATCAAACCTAGCGTGAAAACACTCTGGTTTAATCGCTTCTTCAAGTCTTTGTTTCCTTATTAAGGCTCTCGTGTCATGTAAAAGTTATTATTAAATACATTTATATGATTTTTTCTTGTTATAGAGGCCCCAGCGAGAACTTAGAAGAGTAGAAGGAAAAGATTTTTCCTCCCCTATAGCATCATGAAGAAAAACTATATCAGCATATCATGTTAAATCCAAATCACTTCAGAAAAATATTTAAGTAATGGGTAGAAAGGGCTCTTCCCTTCCCTCACCACAGCACCCCTCAGCCTCAGTCTACACTAGCTTAACATTAGCTCCTTTCCTTCCAATAAAGTGTTCACACGCAGGGAGAGGCAGGAGGTAATACTGGAGGCTTTATTAACATGTGAAGAACTGTGAGTGAATGTGCTACTCACAAAATTGAAAAATTAGTAACCATGGATTTAGACTAGGCATCACAAGATGCTGCTCTTATGAAGTTCTATCAGTGTTCATTCCTTTGCACTATTCTCTTGATAACAAAGACGAGAATCTTTCTTCAACAGAGACTGTCAGCTGTGACAAAATCAGGGAAGATTTCTCACTTGGCGAGTGTCTTTTAGAAAATAATCATGGGGAGGCATAGAGGGAGCTATGGCTAAACATCACCCGGACTTGATCTTTTGCTGCAAGCAGGCTGGTGTTGCCATTGGAAGACTGTGTGAAAGATGTGATGGCAAGTGTGTGATCTGTGATTCCTATGTGTGTCCCTGCACCCTGGTGCACCTGTGTGATTAATGTAACTATGGCTCTTACCAGGGACGCTGTGTGATCCGTGGAGGCCCCGGAGTTTCAGATGCCTATTTTTGTAAGGAGGGCACCATCCAGGAGAAAGACAGAGATGGTTGCCCAAAGATTGTCAGTTTGGGGAGCTCTAAGACAGATCTCTTCAAGAACGCAAAAAATAGGGCTTAAAGAAGAGGTGATTGGTGGGCTGCCTCTTCCTCCCCCAATCAAGCCGCTGCAGCTGCCCAAAGAAATACCTACAGAAAGGAAGTGGAGCACAGAGCATCACCTGAATTGCCTATTATTAGTACATTGGCACCTTTCCACCCTTTCCTCTCTTCTCACCCAGGCATGGTAGGAATGGAAAAAAAAGATTCTTCGCAGAGCACTCTGGCAGAAAAATTGATAGATTGGTGCATGGCGTTCCTTAAATTCAAGAAGCAAGACTGTGTTATCCACATCGAGAAGTTCTGTACACCAAAAGCTTCTAAAACAGGAATGATATATCATTTCAGTCTTCTGTTTGAGGAGCTGACTGTGAAGCTAGCTGCAGTGAGAAGCACGTTCTTGCAGCAGCTCTGATGGCAGTTGTCCTTGATGACACATCTGCAGGGTGGCAGTGGGCTCTCAGAACAATAAATGTGGGCATTTCATCGTGTAACACCCACCAGGTGGTGCTGGTTCATGTTATTTTTCTTCTAAAAATTGGAAACCCTTTCTGTTGCTATTGTATTAATAAAGCAGGTGTTTATTTTCTGGTAGTCAGCCCCTTCCCAATTTAATTTTAACTCTAGGAATTTTAGTCACCCAGGAATTTGTGATTCAGAATAAAGGTATTGGGATTCATGCAAAAAAGAAAATAATCATGGTAAGAGAAAGCACTTGTGATGTTTAGGAAAAAAAATGTAGAGTTCTTGTTTAAGTATCTACACATAAATTAACCAGTCACAAAGAATAAGTAACACTGAAAGGAACAATACTGTTATGTAAGCAAGATGCCAAAAAGCAAGAAATCTAATAACCAGACTCTCAACTCTGTGGTTCTACAGCATCAATTGAATATTTAAAAACCTGAACATGTAATGGTAAAAAGAATAGACACTCTAAAAATGAGCTAAGCAAAGCCAGTTCATACTTTCCCATGGCTAATTTGCAGAATGGGAAAAGTGCTTTTGGAGGAAGGTAAAAACACATAGCTTGCTATTTATGTATTTACCAAAATTAAAATGAAGAACAATCAACATACTATACTACATAATACTGATTTTTGCTCTAGAGTTTCAGCAGAGACAGGAAGTCTCACCAAACATTCCATTAGCTCCCCAACGTAAGAAAAAAGCAGCCACATCACTGGGTCACTACTTGAAGGACAGTGTCTCAAACCACAGCAGCCTTTGCATGAGCCACTGTTGTGTATTAAACCAACTAGGATTTGGGGATTGGGTGTTCCCACAGCTTGACCTAGCCTACCCGGACTACAATCGTCAACTCTAACTTTTCTTTGCCTTTATCAACATTAGCTTTTCTTCTACCTTGCCATGAAATTGATAATTCAAAAAGAGTAGGGCTTCCCTGATGGCACAGTGGTTAAGAATCTGCCTGTCAGTGCAGGAGACACGGGTTCGAGCCCTGGTCCAGGAAGATCCCTCACGCTGCGGAGCAACTAAGCCCATGCACCACAATTACTGAGCCTGCGCTCTAGAGCCCACGAGCCACAACTACTGAAGCCCGTGTACCTAGAGCCCGTGCTCTGCAACAAGAGAAGCCACCGCAATGAGAAGCCCACGCACTGCAACTAAGAGTAGCCCATGCTCACCGCAACTAAAGAAAGCCTGTGCACAGCAACGAAGACCCAATGCAGTCAAAAATTAATAAATTTTAAAAACCAGAGTGAATAATGCTAATTTACATACATGCATATATATATATATATATATATATATATATATATATATATATGAGAAGCAGCAAGGGCTATCCTAAATATTTAGAGTTTTAATACGCATTATATCAATTAACATTAATTGGTGTCCCATGGGGAAAAAAGGGGTTTCATAGTCAAGTAATCCTTAAATCCTAGAGATTTAAAATGTAAAGTCAAATATTAAAGGCTCTGAAAAGTCCTATACCAAAGAATAGGTGTAACTGCTCAATCCAGCATTTTTCAAGTAAACTAACAATATTTCAGTGAAAAAGAGCTTGGGAAATGCTAATTCTATTCCCCCCAGTCCCCCAAAAAACTAATTTGCATGCTAATAAAATCTGTATCCAGCTACTATTGAAATTTATTTGCATTCCCTAAGCAAATATCACCTGGTAAATGAAGAGGGTGATAGTCAAGATACTTAACCTCAGTATATCCCAGACTTCTGTCAGTCAGAATGGACTCCATGAAAACCCCCTACTGTGCCAGGCTGTAATTCTTTAATTGCTGGATTGTAGGAAGGTCCAGGATGCAGAAGGCAGAGAGAGGGGTAGGTACTCAGAACTGTGGCTATACACCAACTGGTATAATTGATATTTTACATCCAATACTAACTAAATATCAATTATGCCTAAAAGTAAGTGATAGATAACATATTTACTTTAAGATTATGATTTGAACATTTCTTCATCTTCACTTGCCTAAAAGGCCTAAGTCTTGCTTAATAATTTATTTCTGAAGACCTTTTATTTTTCAGTGGGTAGTCAACAAATTTAACAGGTATAGAAGTCCAGAAAATGTTTAATAGGCATCTATCATATGACAGGCACTGTGGTAGATGTTTTCATAAAATTAAACAAGAAAACATGTTTTTCTGTAACCCTGGGCATGTTAAGACATTTAATTGATGCATACTTGCAGATTGAAATATTGAGAGTGCAATAGTTTAACTGGATATTTGACAAATGTAGTTCAAAAAACGTTTTAAGTCTGTTTCATTGTATTGAAACTAAAGACACAGCATGGACGTACCTAGTATACACTTCTTTGTATGGAAAACTATTTGGCTTGTTGAAAGAGTATCTGAATGTAAGTTTTATTTTACAGGTAAAAGATTCTCCTCAACGCCTGGAATCAACTTATTGAACTCTGTTTTCAATAAGAAGCACTTTTTAAAATTTGGAAATGTTCTGGAACATTATAACATGTTGAGAATCGAGTGAATCAGGAGTTAATTCAACTAATCTTCTACATCTCCTTAACAGCCAAAAATTCATATCTATCTACCAACAAGATATTTTAAGCCCTGTTTTGGATCTAAACATCCAAGGAAATGAAACATTCATATGATGTTTCAGGACCCTATTTTAAACAGGGTCCTTTGGATGGTTGAGCTGATCAATAATGACCTAAAATATTTCTTAAAAATCTCAGCCACTATCAAATTTAATTTATGTAAACAAAGAACATGATAAGATTGATCCAAGAATCATTCTTGGCTTTGAGAAAATGCTGCCATCAGTGTTTTCTTCTATATCCTTTAAAATGAAGGCAGGGATTTGAGGCAGTATTCCAGAGAAAAATGAGTCCTGGATTTTACCAAATAGGAACTCACTATATTCCTCCATGTTTACTCTTGATTCTTCTTTACTTTACTCCTTAAATTATACTCAAATGCCCTTGACAAACAAGGGAAATATCCAATCTTAATGGCTGAATAGTTCCATCATCATTTATTAATTATAAGTTTGTTGGGTGCTTTACTCCACTTGGGTTGGCCTTAGGTATCCCAGTTTGTGACTCCTTGGTCCAAAATACAAGGCCAGACTCTGCCATCATAAAAGATGATGAAAAAGTTCCTAAACAGTTCTTGTGGGATAAGCTGCTCAGATCTGTCGTTTTGCCAGTGTTTGTAATCTTTTCTGTTTAAATTACAACTCAGAGTTCAGGAAGTGCTTTCAGATTAAACAGAATGAGATTTAAAATTCTAACTCGGGGGCATACCCCTGACATAATTAGCAGTTAGAATCAATATGGACCCCTATTGTTAGCTGATTACTGAGATAATCCTCAGCTCTAATGCAATATGCTGGGTGAGGCAGTGAAATTTATGTAATTTATACTCTGTTGTGAATTATTTGCCTTCAATTAGATTTATTTAATATGGTACCTCTTTACATCCTTTACAAAGTGTCAAGGAAATACAGTGTGTCTATTTATATAATAAATCAATCATTCCATCACCACTTATTAATTCTATGTTTGTTGGGAGGAACTGGGATGTTAAGGTAAATTGAATTTCTTATTGACTGAGAGGAAACCAAAAGATAACTAGCTAATATCTTGAAACCTTTCTAAAATGTACATTTACTTCCAGTTAAACATGATGCATTGAACACTTTCTGATACTCCATTTTTAGGAAAGACAAAGAAAAGTTAGGAGAAGACAGAAACAAAATATTGGAGGATGGAGAGCAGATTGACAAGTGATCCTGACTTAGCAGACCTGAGAAAATTTAATCCTAAAGCAGCACCGAAAGAAACCAAAAGCCAACCAATTATTTCCTCAGAATGATTAAAAGACTCAGAAGACTAGTAATATACCTCCAAAAGAGTAGGAAATTGAGCAGGGTTAAAAACAGGAAGATTGATTGGGAGGCTGCACAAGTCTGCTCTAGATATCCTCCCCAAACTACAGAGGACTCTAGATTCACTCTCTGGAGATGGAGAATGGAAGAGATTATGGGCTAGAGGACACAAGGGACACAGAGAATAAGGGATATCACACTAAAGATAGGATGATCATATAAAAGCCACATACTGAAAGGTAAGATTCCCAGTTTCTTACCCACCCTTGCATCCAGGACTCACATAGCTAGGCTTTTATTTCTTTCCCAACAGGCAGGAGTTTGGGAAATTTCTCTCTGGAAAAACTTGCCAGCTCCAGAGAATGGAGCCACAGGCATTGATGGGGGAATTACAGGAAGAGGCAGAGGCGATTGAAATGGCCTAGCCTAATCTTCCTACACTGAAGCATTTCAGCTGACAAATCACACACAGAACTTCCAATAAGAACTTTAGTGCCCGCTTCTTAAATATGAAAATCAGAAAAAAAAAATTTTTCAAATAAACCTGTTTGTATTTTTTTAAATGCAGAGAAAAGAAAAAAGAAATTTTTTAAAGCCCATCACTAATGTTCTCTGATTGATAAGAGAAGATACTGAACTGAAAGAAATAAGGGAAAGAGTCTATATGAAAGAAGCATTGTCAAAGAGAAAAAATAGCACTGGATAGTTAAACAGGCGAGGAAGACTTTATTCGGGATTATTGCAACAAGGATCAAGACTATTTGCAGCAGGGAAGAGAGATTGAACTCAACTCCAAATACAATAGGGACAGCTGGGGATTTAGAGCCCATAGGCAGGATGAGGGAGTCGGCAGATGGGAAATCACCAAGAAGAAATTTGTTAGGTATCAAAGGTCGGGGGGATGAGGAATTTGATTGGATACCAAGGGCGGAGGGAGTCTCATTAAACTAGCTTAGCAGGATTCTTGCTAAAACTGGGCTGGCAGGCCATGGAGAGGCATAGTCAAGAAGGGGGCTCAGTGAAGCCTTGTCATCATCCAGAAATTAAAAATTAGTTCTTGGGAATTAAAAATATGATAGCAAATGCAAAGATTTTAATATGAGAATTGGGAGATAATAAGAAAAACAAAAAATACTATAGAAAATGGAAAAGATAAGCAAAATAATCAGATAGGTACTCCTGCTCCTCGCCTAGCCTCCATAACCAGCACAGCGATGGGCTGACAGGTTCCCAGGGACACAAAGGAACAGGGCCTTTATGGAGGTATCATCTCTCAGAGGGCTGGCCCGCCACTCACTGAAGGTCATCTACATTCTGGGCAGTCAAGATGTGGCTTAGAATGGGTCCAAGAGCGTGTCACACATTCCCAGTTCTCTCTCTGTGTGTATAATGAGCTCCTGTACCAACCCCATAATTACAATATCAAAAAGTCCCGACGGCACCCACCAAGGCTCCTAAGGAATGAATTAAATTTTCAAACATTCAGACATGACAATTACAGCCTTTGCGTGCTTCAAGGTTTGCAGGGTAAATGACCCCAGTTAAAGTATTGATTTATTATTTGAAATCTCCCTCCCCTCATTTCTTTTAACCTTGTGTATCAGCTTTCTATTGTGGCTGTAACAAATTACCAGCAACTTAGTGGCTTAAAATAATATAAATTTATTGTCTTACATATCTGTAGGTTAGAAGTCCAACACAGTCTCACTGGGCTAAATCAAGGTGTCAGCAGGGCTGTGTTCCTTCCCAGAAGCTTTAGGAGAGAGCACATTTCCTTGTCTTTTCCAGCTTCTAGAGGGAGTTCATCCCTCGGCTCATGGCCCCTTTCCATCTACAAAGCCGACAGATCTAGTCCTTCTCAGATCACAGTGTGCCAACTTTTACTTCCCTCTTCCACTGTTAAGGACCCTTGTGATTACAGTGAAGCCACCTAGATATTCCAGGATGATCTCAACATCTCAAGGTCATCTGATTAGCAACTTTAATTTCATCTACAACCACAATTCCTCTTTGCCATGTAACCTAACACATTCACAGTTTCCAAAGATTAGGACATAGACACTTTTGGTGGGCCATATTATACCTGCCACATCCTTATTAAAATTAATTCAAAAAATCTCCCTTTTAAGAAATGTCATTCTGGAAACATGTAGCAGTAATAGTTATTTCAAACATTGCTTATTAAGCTGAAGTATTAGCAAGTGGTATTAGATCTATGTATTAGGCCAACAATTAACTCGAACTGCTACTGGTAAGCCATGTCTATACAAGGAAAGTATAAGAAATAACCATGCATAGGAACTATGTGCAACAGTCAAAAATATCAATTAATCCACCTAAAAGAATTCAGCCCTATTTAGAGAAAATAAAAGAAAACATAAATGCTACATGGATAGTATGAACACAGTATTGTTCAATTACTGACTCTCAAAGCACTTTACCAATTTGAACTCAGTGAGCCTTCTAGGCTGGCAAAATAGTTCAATCCCTGCAGGTTGGGCCTCGCTCAAAATTTAATTCCTACTTACTGAATTGATGTTAGAGTTCTATTAAATCTGACTCTTTAGAGTATTAGAATCATCTGAGATGCTTGTTAAAAATGCAGAATCCCAGGGACTTCCCTGGTGGTCCAGTGGGTAAGACTTGGCACTCCCAATGCAGGGGCCCCGGGTTCGATCCCTGGTCGGGGAACTAGATCCCACATGCATGCCACAACTAAGAGTCCACATGCCGCAACGAAGATCCCACGAGCCGCAACTAAGACCTGGTGCAGACAAAATACATAAATAAATAAATCTTTAAAAATAATGCAGAATCCCAAATGCCACGACCACAGATTATGATTCAGTAGGTCTAATGGGGGCCTAAGGAATCTATATTTTTAATACATATAACAGGATGTTAAAAATGGCAGCATCTCCAGGACATGGAAGCAACCTAAGTGTCCATCAACAGATGAATGGATAAAGAAGATGTGGCACATATATACAATGGAATATTACTCAGCCATAAAAAGAAATGAAACTGAGTTATTTATAATGAGGTGGATGGACCTGGAGTCTGTCATACAGAGTGAAGTAAGTCAGAAGGAGAAAAACAAATACCGTATGCTAACACATATATATGGACTCTAAGGGAAAAAAATGTCATGAAGAGATTAGTGGTAGGACGGGAATAAAACACAGACTTACTCGAGCATGGACTTGAGGATATGGGGAGGGGGAGGGGTGGGCTGTGACGAAGTGGGGGAGTGGCAGGGACATATATACACTATCAAATGTAAATTAGATAGCTGGTGGGAAGCTGCTGCATAGCACAGGGAGATCACCTCTGTGCTTTGTGACCGCCTGGGGGGGTGGGATAGGGAGGGTGGGAGAGAGGGTGATGCAAGAGGGAGGAGATGTGGGAGCATGTGTGTATGTATAACTGATTTAGTTTGTTGTAGAGGGAAAACTAACACACTATTGTAAAACAATTATATTCCAATAAAGATGTTAAAAAAAAAAAAAAATGGCAGCATCTCTACGTCAGTTTCAACTAAGGTGTCATATCAAATAGGATCCCAGCAGGAAGCAGACAGCACACTGAAGCTCGGTAACATGAAGAAAGTTCAATAAAGGGAATATTCACAAAAGATGTGGGCAGATTATAGGGAAACCACAAAGGATGATGCAGTGCCCCTGGTCTAGTAACACCATAGTAACTGCCAACATCCCTAGACCCAAAAACACAAGGGAAGAGAGTTGTTACCAAAATCACCGGAGAGGAGAGGGCTGCTTGACAAAAAAGCCTTGGTTGAGGGATGCTGGCAACCCAAGAGAACCCAGTAGGAAGGGAGCCAGGGAATTACAAACCCAACCTCACTCTCCTCCCTTCTTCCTGGCTTCTCCCCAGACTCCCTGTTGACCAAACTCCACATAAAGCCAGAAGACAAGGGAGTCCACTGGTGAAGTCCAAATAGGTCAGTGTCTTGGGCCACACAAGAGGTTAGATAGGGATGGAGAGCAGGTCTGGAGGGACAAAATGAAGATATTCTGCATAAGCACCAATACAATAGATACCAAGCAAGTGAAAAACACACCTACTCACCCACCCTTTCTATGCACAGAATTTACAAAAGAAAAATTTCAAACCAGTTCCATCACACTGAATGCTTCATCTGTATAAGGAAGTAAAATAGAGTCAGAGTATGAAAAGAGAGAGGGGGCTCTCATGAGATCACTCCCAGAACTTGCAATGTATTCCTGGTCATTGAAAGACAGATGGCTCCACTTACCTCTGAAAAAGTCAAAGAGCCCTGAAGCCACAGAATCTAGTCGGCTGGGGGCTACGATCTGTCTGTACTCTCAGAACTTATAGGCACAAGAGATGCATGTGTGTTTCCTTTAGAACAGGTGGGCCACACGGGAGAGAGAGCAGGCCTTTCACCGTTTTAGGTACTGCCCAAGAAGACCTCCTAAAGCAAGATTCAATGTAAAGTGGACCTCTGAATACAACCACGATAGTGGGAGAAAAAACTTAGGCTGCACTTAGATTACATCATGCTTAGTGAATTGGTCCTACAATATAGTGTCTCTGATTCACATTGTCTGGAAAAAGTTTTCATAAAACACTCCTCTGGCCAATTTTAATCTGCCTGGGTATTATAAAATGGACAGGAAATAAGATGATTCACCATGGTGTTCTTTTTCTTGGCATTAAGATTTGAATGGAGCGGTTAAAAACATAAGTTCTAGATGCAGATTGATTGTAATAAAACCACATCTCTGCCATTTAGTACCTGGGTGATCTTGGTCAGGTTACCTAGCTTCTTTAAGCACTAACATCACCACCTGCATGTAAAATGACTACAATAATAAACATACCTCCAAGTATGGGAAGGATAAGACAAGATAATCCAGGTTCCTAAACAGAATGCCTAGTACATAGTAATACATAGCAGCTATTTTTATCATCCAAAAAGCATATATAGAGTTATTATTATATATTATACTTAAATGTTGGCATGCAAAATAACTATAATATATACTAGAATAACCAAATTCTAGTATAAAACCCAATTCATCTAAACTCATCCAACTTTTGTTTTCATTGAACATTTGTTTTACCCTCAAACACTCTAAACAATAAATACAGACTTTTGATACATGAGGCTTACTTACTGGTTTTCCTACAAGGAAAGGTAATAGGTTACTTGGTTAATAATCATATATTAAGAGCTCAGTTTGGACTAAAAGCTATATTAAATGCAGTGAGAAGCATTATTATTCAAATCAAAAATATATGTGCTGAAGGGATGTTGCCCCAATGGTACTTCAGAGGGAATAAATAGCATTTAATAGAAGACTTCCTGTAGGAATTGAGTTTTGAACTAGGTAAGAATGGAGAGATTAAGTCTTATTAACAAAGCTGATGTTAGGAGGATTTTCAGGCAGCAGACAATAGCTTGGCAAGGGTGGTGAACTGGGAATTAAACAGTCGTGAACTGGGTACCGCACACAGCAAGACTCAAGAGAGGAGCACATGGGCTGTACTGGGAGCAAAGCAGTGAAATCAGATAAAGAGAAAACCTCTCCTTGCTATAAATCATCCAAGTACCTCGAAGTTCACTGGTGCACAAAAATGTGTGTGGTCAGTAATAATTTCTATGGCTTCCAAAATGAGAGCTTTCTGAATCCCTCTGAAAATTAAGTGAAAATTGTCATTGTAAGGGAGAGTATAGGTCATTAATGATTACTACTGATAAAAGTTCAGCTATTTCTGTGGCAGAACATAGAACACAAGGAAGACGTTTGGGAATTAATTATATCTTCTGGACTTTTAAGAATTTCTCAGATTCCTATTTTCTTCTCCTGTGAATCAGGTAAAATTGCTAATACACTTGCCTTCCATGGTGAGGTCTAACAATACACTCATAATAATGATGCTACAGAAAATGCCCTTAGAGTGTGATAGATTTCAGGAGATAATTAATTCTGCTCCCTTCCTTTCTCACTCACCCCATGCCACTACCATCACTACTTCTAATCAATTTTAAACTTGAACAAAAATCTATAAGGTTTCAAATGACCAGATGACATGTTTATTTCTACAGTGATTAATTTCCTCAAAAAAAAAAAGGAAAAATTCCAAAAGTAATTGGATTGGTTTAATTGACACTCTCTAGATTTGAAGCCAATGAAAACCCTAAAAAGCTTTTTACCTCCTACATTTCCAGCCTGAATGATTTTTAAGACCAAGAAAAACAAGAGGTCAGCAAGAGAAAAGAAAGCAACCCCAGCTCAACAAGAAGACTTAAAAAAAAGTGCTCAAAGTGGTAAAAATCCCTTTACAATTCTGGTGATAGGGAATAAAAGCAACACCTGAGTTTTAAGCTAATGGTGCTGTATCAGAAATTTTTGAGTAATTCTCATGTTTATAGGGCAGGAGAGCAGAAATTGACTCTTGGCATATCTAAAATGCACAAAAATGATATATACACTGTCATCCTGTTTGCAAATTAAATAATAAGGAAGTAATGTATTCCTAAGCCACAGAAAGACACATCCAGAAAAATTAAATGGTTGCATTAAAATAATCCCACTAGCCAGCCACCTCCAGCTAGGCTAGTTTCTTTTATCACAGTCTAGTTTCCATTTCATTAACCTTTGGGTCAGAGCTTCCAGAAAACTGTTGGCTACGTCTCAAACGGAGAGATAAATGTGAAAAACATTCTGATCAGGGAGGGATTCTGGGAATAAGACAGCAGCCACAATATAGTTTTTAAATCTCTCCAAATCCCCCCATAAAAACAGACAGAGCAACTAGGATACCAAACCCAAAAACTTATGAACAATATTTACATCAAATAGTGACAATTAAGTGATAAGATTTCCCCAGGAACCTGAATATATGAGCAGATTGGGATAAACCACCAGCAGCCACAAGATCTGTGTGGTATTCCCTGCCATGCAGGAGGAAAGAGAAAGAAGCAAAGAGTATCTGATGGATCTGAGAACAGGAAAACCCAAAAATGGCCAACAAGTGCTCACTGGAAAACACAGTGGGCCGATGTGAATGCAGTGGCTGAAACTCAGATGAACTCAGTACATTTCCATTTGTAGTGCGATAGGTTCTCAATAACGGGAGAACTGAGGGGCTGGGGGTTCCTACAAAGCCTCAAAACTAATCAGACACAGCTCCCTTCCAGAACGAAACCCACAAAAGATGAACTGCAGGGAGGAGATGCCAACTTCAGCAGGACAGGGATAACAGAGATGAAAAAAGAAAAGATCAGATAAAAAGTTGAGGTGGGAAACAGACATAAATACAGTTAATTCAGGTAAGGTCATCTGGTCAATCCATGACCACTGAGATGAACCCAGTCATCCAAATCTAGTACTTTTTCATTTTTTATCCAGATGTTTGTTATCATGTGGGCAAAGACTAAGAATACTAAGTAAAATGAAGCTTAAGAAATGAATAGAAGAATATTACACTTGAATACAGTTTTTTTCAGCTGTAAGGGTCTATGAGAAAAACAAATGGATAGTTTTATGTCAGAAAGCTAAATATCACAAAATATTTTAAGGCAACTGCCATTCCACCTTCATGGTATAACATATAATGGCAACCAACACTTATGGAGGATTCAATCTGTTCTAGGCTCTGTTCCAAGTACTTTACGGGAATGACCTCACTTAATCCTGATAACAACCTTCATTATTCCCATTTTAAAGATGAGGAAACTGAAACTAACATAAGTGACTAGTCTAAGGAAACACAGCTAATAAATGACAAAGCCAGTTTAAATACAGATCTGCTTGATTCCAAAACCCATTTATTTAACATTTGTTTATTATTTACAATAAAAACTCATATTGTAAAATAACTTGATGTTGAAAAATTAAACCCTGGTATTAACAAATAACATATTCCCAAATGGCTAAAATTTACATTTCACTGTATCTCTTACGTTTCCATTGAAAAGACATGGATAAGCAAAAAGAATTCCTTGAAGTAAACATGTACACTGGTTCCTTTTTTTTTTTGTGGCATGTGGGATCTTAGTTCCCCGACCCGGGATCTGGCCCATGCGCCCTGCAATGGAAGCGCAGAGTCTTAACCACTGGACCGCTAGGGAAGTCCCTAGACTGGTTCCTTAAAATAGTCAACAGCAAAAGTTTTGCTCATTCACGTCTCCATAGTTCTTTTGCGATAAGAGGACTATTTCTGACTAAAGGGATATGATACTTCCACTGTATATATCCAAATCCTACTTAACCTTCAAATATGAGTTCATTCTCTTCTTTCATGTATCTTTCTCCTATTGCTCTGGAAATTACTTCTATTTCTACTTAATTCCTACAGTTATACTTATTGTATCTAGCACATGGTTTAGCATATAATTATCCCCCAGTAATAATAAGAGTATTTGAAGTAAGAGAGACCAGATTTACCCTTCTGCCTGAAACCACCAAAAAAACAAACAAAATACATCAAACAATGATTTTCATGACATTGGAAAGCAGGCAACGAAGAACAGTGATCCTTGAGAGATAAGAAACAAATAAGAAGAGACCTACATTTGTGCCAGTATACTGCCTTGAGAGAATTTCAGGCTGCAGCCCAAGGAGAGGGAATCCAGCAGGGGAAGTCAGCTGACTCCCTGGGTTGAAAAGACAGAGTGAGAGCCTGGGAAGACCAAAGTAGCTAGAATGTACGCAACGGAAAACCAATAAAGAGACCTTCACAGAGAGAGAACTCCAGAGATCTGTAGAGAATCTCTCTAAAAATTGAGCAAGATACTGATTTGCACATAAATGTGAGGAAATCATCTGAGGCTGGGGAAAGAATCCCCTGAAAGGATTAGAAAGAACCATACCTAGAGTTCACCTAAATCTGAGAATAGTGCCTCTTCCCTCAAGGCAGACAGGGAAACATCACACTGCATTGGTCACTGGGTAGGGTACTCAAGAGTGTTGCCTCAGAAGTGGGGAATAATTACCCTAGACTAACACACATCTAGGTGAGCTGAACAAATCTTTAAAATAAGACCAGGTAAGAATAAACTGTTTCCAAATAACTGCATTCCAAAATAAAGCACAAAAATACTTACAGGAATACAACATGTCTGGCATCCAATTAAAAATTACCAAGCATGCAAAGAAGCAGGAAAATATAAATCTTAATGAGGAAAAAAAATCAATCAATTAAAACTGACCCAGAACTGATACAAATGTTAGAATTAACAGACAAGGACATTATAATAGTTGTTACAACTATATTTCATATTTTCAAAAACTTAATAGAGACAGGGAAGATATTTTTTTAAAAACCCAAATCAACTGCTAGAGATGAAAACTACAATGTCTAAAAGGAGAAATACACTGGAAGGGATTAATGTCGGGTTAGATGTTGTAGAAGAAAATATTAACTTGAAGGCATATTAATAGAAACTTTCCAAAATGAAACACAGAGAGAAAAAAAGAATTTTAAAAATGAATGGAGACTCAGTGAGCTGTAGACTTCGAGAGGTCTAATATGCTTGTGCTGGAGTCCCAAAGAAGAGGAGATAGGGGGTGAAAATTTTTTAATGAATAATTGATGAAAATTTTACAAATTTAATTGAAATTAACCCACAGAACAAAGAAGCTCACTTACCTCAAGAAACATGAGAAAATGACAGCAAAGCACATCATAATAAAATTACTCAAAGCAGTGATAAAAAGAAAAAACTTTAAAACAGTCAGGGAAACAGACATATTATATACACAAGAGCAAATATAAGGATGACAGCAGATTTCTCATGGGCAACAGGGTACAGAAAAAGACATGGAGCAACATCTTTAAAGTAATAAAAGAAAAATATGTCAATATGATTGCCTATGTAGAAAACATAATGGAATCTACAGAAAAGCAACTAGAACTAAGAAGTGAGGTTTGCAATTCTGCAGGATCAAAGATCAACATACAAAAACCAATTGTATTTTTATATACAATCAGTGAGTAATCAGAAATTAAAATTCAAAAAACAATGCAATTTACAACAACATTAAAAATACAAAATACTTAGGGATAAATCTGACAAAAGAAATACAATGCAAAGATGCAAAAGATGTAAAACCTATACACGGAAAACTATAAAATGTTGCTGACAAAAATGTTAAAAGACCTAAATGAATGGAGAGATACATCATGCTTATAGGTCAGAATATACAACACTGTTGTGAGATTAATTATCCCCAAATTGATCTATGGATCCCCCAAAAATCCCAGGATGCTATTTTGTAAAAATTGTTAAGTTGATTCTAAAATTCATATGGCAATTCAAGGAACGTAGAACAAGCAAAACAACTTTGAGAAAAAATAGCCAGGGGCTTCCCTGGTGGCACAGTGGCTAAGAATCTGCCTGCCAATGCAGGGGACACAGGTTCGAGCCTTGGTCTGGGAAGATCCCACATGCCGCAGAGCAACTAAGCCCATATGCCACAACTACTGAGCCTGCGTTTTAGAGCCCGCAAGCCACAACTACTGAAGCCCACAAGCCACAACTACTGAAGCCCATGTGCCACAACCACTAAAGCCCATGCACCTAGAGCCCGTGCTCCGCAACAAGAGAAGCCACCGCAATGAGAAGCCCGCGCACCGCAACAGAGTAGTCCCCAATCTCAGCAACTAGAGAAAACCCGTGCGCAGCAGTGAAGACCCAATGCAGCCAAAAATTAAATAAATGAATAAAATAAAATAAATTTTTAAAAAACAGCCAAGTGAGAGGATCTAATTTTTTAAATTATCATAAAGCTACTGTATTCAAGATAGTTTGGTGTTTGCACAAAGTTACACAAATAAATCAATGGAACACAGTAGAGAGTTCAGCAATAAAATTACATTATGTGAACAACTGATTTTTGTTTGCTTTTGACACTTCCAGTAAGCAGACTTACCAGTGACGAGAGGGGAGGTGGGAGGGGAAATATAGGGGTAGGGGATTAAGAGGTCCAAACTTTTATGTATAAAATAAGCTATAAGGGTATATTGTACAACACAGGGAATATAACCAATATTTTATAATAACTATAAATGGAGTATAACCTTTAAAAATTGTGAATCACTATATTGTACACCTGTAACATATAATATTGTACATCAACTATACTCCCAATTTTTTTTCTTTTTTTTTTTGGCCATGCCGTGTGGCTTGTGGGATCTTAGTTCCCCAACGAGGGATTGAACTCAGGCCCTCACCAGTGAAAGCACTGAGTCCTAACCACTGAACCACCAGGGCATTCCCTACTTTAATTTTTTTGAAAAAGAATATTACAGTCAAAAAAATAGAAAAAAAAGAGTAAATAGTATGCACTTGCATAATACAATAAATACATAGGTTTAACTTAAGGAATATTTTTGCTATTTTCCCTATAGATACATTTGGAAGACAAAATGTCTGAATTGCTCTAAAAATTTCCCCATATTCTAAATAAAATACAAGTAATCTTATTAATTTTTCAAAGAAGGTACCAAAACTGATTTCAAATGTTTCCAAATGACAGTCAAACCAAGATAAAAATAAAGAGAAAAATAAAATTAGCAATCCAATGTGCAAGAACTAAGTAGCATCTCAAACTATTAGCAAGGGAAATAAAACCTTTACCAGATAAAATTCTTCTAAGCATCATTTATAAGGGTGGCTCATATTTTATCTCAGAATTTTTACCTAGAAGCCTCAGGATTTATTCTTCTATACCTTGCTACCTTTCCCAAATGTTTTTTTAGAACCATGAGTGGACATTGAATTTAAATAGTTAGTCCTAAGATAATGAGGTAGTTGCTCATATTTGGAAAGTACTCCAAAGTCACTCAGAATTTTAAGAAGGCTTTCAAAATACTCAAATGTGAGAAATGATTCAAACTTTTTAAAAATTTTTTTCCAAAAGAATTTATAGCCCTCACCAATAGAGTTGTTACAAGCTGATGAAATCTCATCCCTGCACCCCCAACAAGGAAAAAAAATCGCCATATAATTTCCTGTGTCCAAAGCGTTAATGAAGACTCATAATTAAGAAACTGCTTTTTCAAACTGAACCCTAGAGTTTTGTGCATTTAACACTACTGGGCTCCTCTAGGTTTGAAGCCATGTTTGCCAACCTGGCATAGTAGAAAAAAAACACATGGATTCTTGTCCTGATCAGCCATTACAAGCAATAACAGATTAGGTAAGTGAGCTTGCCTCTCTATAATTCTGCATTGAAAATGGGGGCATTAGTCTGGAAATTTCTCATGTTGCCGTAATTTTATGACTATGTCTAAGACAGCAGGCTTTCAGCACCATGGACAGTCACAACAAGGAGGAAAAGGCCACTGACTCAAGCAGAAAAACCAAGTGTTGTTTTAGAAGCCATTGCAGCAAAAGTTCAGTTTTATTACTTCAAGTTAATGTGGTACTTATGATAATAAGAAAATTTTTCCATTTTCATTTTTTGTAACCACCTTTCAAAATTATGAACATCTTGGAAAATAACACAAATCATTTGTGAAGAAAATCTATGAAGTGTTCCAATGAATAGTAATTGAAGATTTATACAGGAAATGCCTCAAAAGATGTAAATATACAAACAAAAATTAATAAAAAAGTGAATTAAAAGTACATTAAATTTTATGCTCTTCAATTGAATATTGGTAACTTGAAAATAATGAACAGTTTCAACTGTATCAACTAAAAATGTCTGACACATACAAATATTGTTAATCAACTTAAAACAGTGTTAAAGTTGTTATCATAACATGTCTTAGAATTTACCATCAAAGTCATCCTAAATTATTTTAGGGCCCAGTGCCTTCCCCAAAGATGGCAAAATCACATTCTAACACTGCTTTCTATCCACCTCAATATTTAAAAGCAAGTGAAGTCAGGTTAAAAGAAAGTCAAATCTTTCAGTTTTCAAGGCCAAAGTGAAAGGAGAAAGGAGTTCATCAAAAAAGTATCTTATATCCTTAAGTATGTACATTCGTAGCATCTAGTATTTTTCAAGTTTCCTTGGTGATGGGGAAAGAGGAAGGTCTGTGGAAAAGGTATGGTGTGGTTTTATGAATTTATTCATTTGTTTATTAATTCTACAAGTCTACACTAGGAAATACTGCCGTGTGATGGGAATCTAACAGTGAAGAAATAAACACGGTTCTTCTCACAGTCTAATATTGAGCTTCTTGCTAGGACAGTAACTCCACATTTGTTGCAGTGTGGAATGAAGAGAGTGAATTTGGAGATAGCAAGAAAGCCTGCTGTACCTCTTCTAAGGAACAGCTTTCTACTCTCACTATACAAAAGAGAAAGACAGAAAAAGAGGGGAAAGGGGGGGAGTTAACTGTGCATTTTCACAAGTGGAAGTTCTTACCATTTTAGAAAGAAGGAAGAAGGAAAAAGAGATAGATATGCATACAGAAACTCCCCCAACTCACAGATATGGCCCGATATGAGGTCTTCCATCTTTCAGATTTACATTCCTCCACCTTGGGGTCAAATGAGGAAGAGAAGTAATTTGATAAGATGAGCAATAAGGTAACATTGAATACCCACCCCAGACGACTACGGCGTAACTTTCTATTTAACTTTCTTTTTGGAGGAAATGTCATTATCAAAATACAATTTTTACATATGGATAAGCGTACAGATGACTGTCATCTTTTCAACAGATTTGTTTCTCTGCAGCTAATTAAGCCAATCATTTTTTGAAAAAAGGACCCATTTATGATGTTTTAAAGGGAATGACACATATTTGCATCACACGGGGCAAAACTGGTAGTTCAAAATTCTAAACTATGCATGTAATATGGTTATGTGCAGCATTATCCAAAAAAAGCAGAATTAAAGCAAAGACCATCCCAGCACATTACAAAGGTACAAGGAAAAGTAACACGTCTAGTTGACGTGAGTCACTGTTTTTATCGATCAAAGCCCAAAAACTGAAGCCAATGAACTGCTTATATTTATTAATTTTCAAGGTTTTATATATAAGAAAATTGATGATGTTTCATAGTAAAATTGATTTAAATCAACCTATTATTGATTTGTTTACCTAAACAGTTTCATCTTTTAGTTTTTTGAAAAGATAATATTGAATTAACAATCCAATTTTTCTATATGCAAACCTAAATAGAAAAAAATACAAACAAACCATCACCATACTCACACACAATGTATAGCAAAGTAATACTCCCACTGTGTGAGCCATCTAGCCTAGCAGTTATGAACTGGATAAAACAACAGACTAGACTGAACTCCCTTTCTTATTCCTGAAATACTACAAAAACAACTATCATGATTTCATTTATTTATTTACCAAATATTTACTAAGTAATTATCATTTTCCCTGTCCACTATGCAAAGAGGTAGAAGAGACTATGAAAGAAATATAAGTTTTTACCCTTGACATCAGGGGCTTACACTTTAATTGAAGGGGTTATCTTGCAGGTCTTCCTAACAGTTGACTGAACAGGATATTTTATCCTGTTTTTTTTCCAGTTGGGACATAATCTCTATCCCATGTAACAGAATTAGGCTGTTATCTTAAGGGCAGAAACATTGATACCTTCCATATAACAACTACACCAATTCTCAGGGTACACACACCACAAACACAATAGAAAATCAAACATTTTTCTATTGTATGACAGTGTATGAGAGACCAGATCCCCCCAAACTCTTTTAATAATGAACTACATGCAGAGATTAGGATTGTTTTCTGAGCGTTTTTATAATCCATCACGCAACACAAGTATAAATTATAGTTTCTGAAACTAAAAGTACTATACAGCAAAAAAAATTCCCTTATGAATAGACCAATTCTAAAAGAGTATTAACATCTTCATAACATTGTTCTATTTAGCTGAACTGATATGACAGATGAATTATTGCAAACTGAAATCCTTCACTTGCACTTAATTTCCTGTTTAAAAACAAATCAAAACCCACAACACTATGCTCAAGTACACTTCTATTTCATTACAAGCTGACCAATTAAAGTCAAATCCACGTATTCTGCTTAATGGAAACTAAATTTAACTGTTTTCCACAATTTGGAGCAGTAAAACAACCACTAGCGTTACAGTCACAAAGGATGGTTCAAGACCCAGCTTTGCCACATAGTAATCAGCTAATCTTGGGCAACTCATCTAACTTCTTGTCACTGCAGATTTCTCACCTGCAAGTTGAGAAGTTGTGATGCAATGCAGTCAGCTTCCCACTCCATCTCTAAAGGCTCTACTCTTTTAAGACTCTGGCATTTACTGAAGCTCTAATAACATCTCATTCGACCCAAATGACATTCCATATAACTGCAGTCACAACCAACACAAGCCACGTCTTTATATGTCATTCTTGTGAATTCACCCACCTTTACTTGAATATGTAGAAAGCTACAGACCATTTTTATGAATTGGCAGAATTTTTTACAAACGAGTAATTCAGACCGTCACTTTGACCTTTCAAGAGGAAGTTGCTATTGTTCCTCTATCATTCAGGGTTCTTGTAGGAAACAGATGACATACTCAAATTGGGTAATTTAAGGAGAGTTAAGTAAAATTTTACAGAGATGCAAGAAGGGTGTAAGAAAGATAAGGCATGGTACAATGTCTTGGGACTAGTAACATACCCAGTTACCCCCCTTAAAGTAGCAAGAAAAGGGAGAGTTGCAGGAAGCTAGAGACAGACAGGCTATGTGGAGAGGACCATCTTACAGTAGCTCTGATCTTAGGTACAGGGACACAACCAGCTAAAGGTGACCTTGCAAATGGAGAGTCAGGGTAATAAACATCTTGCCCTCACAATGTCCACTCCCTCTAATTTCTAACCAATGCTCCCCACTGGCCAAACTCAATTAGATGCTGAGGCCAAGAGAACTCTGTGGTTGTATTTCACACAGGTTGATTTCCTGGAGTACACAGTGGAGAAAGATCAAGAACTAAACATACAAAGGGAAATAGATCTAACACAATCCTCTTTCCTCTAAGAAGGCTAGATTCTCATAGAGTTACACTAGTCCCGTCTTTGCCTGAAGCTTTTTTAATGGTGTCATGAGTACAAACTACTGTCTAGTGATTGCACGAAATGCGCTGGATCCCTTCCAAACCCTGACATGTATTTAACACTCAGATAATCTTTATTCTATTTTTTAAGGTCTTTATTGGAGTATAATTGCTTTACAATGGTGTGTTTCTGCTGTATAAAAAACTGAATCAGCTATACATATATATACATCCCCATATCTCCTCCCTTTCGCATCTCCCTCCCACCCTCTCTATGCCACCCCTCTAGGTGGACAAAAAGCACCGAGCTGATCTCCCTGTGCTATGCGGCTGCTTCCCACTAGCTATCTATTTTATATTTGGTACTGTATATGTGTCAATGCCACTCACTCACTTCCCCCTCCCTGTGTCCTCAAGTCCATGTTCTATGTCTGCGTTTTTATTCCTGTCCTGCCCCTATGTTCGTCAGAACCAATTTTTTTTTTTTAGATTCCATGTATATGTGTTACAATATGGTATCTGTTTTTCTCTTTCTGACTTACTTCTCTCTATATGACAGTCTCTAGGTCCATCCACCTTGCTACAAATAACTCAATTTTGTTTCTTTTTATGGCTGAGTAATATTCCATTGTATATATGTGCCACATCTTCTTTATCCATTCATCTGTCAATGGACACTTAGATTGCTTCCATGTCCTGGTTATTGTAAACAGAGCTACAATAAACATTGTGGTACATGACTCTTTTTGAATTATGGTTTTCTAAGGGTATATGCCCAGTAGCAGGATTGCTGGGTCATATGGTAGTTTTATTTTTAATTTTTAGAGGAACTTCCATACTGTTTTCCATAGTGGCTGTATCAATTTACATTCTCACCAACAGTGCAAGAGGGTTCCCTTTTCTCCACACCCTCTCCAGCATTTATTGTTTGTAGATTTTTTGATGGTGGCCATTCTGACTCATGGGAGGTGATACCTCATTGTAGTTTTGATTTGCATTTCTCTAATGATCAGTGATGTTGAGCAACCTTTCATGTGTTTGCTGGCAATCTGTATATCTTCTTTGGAGACATGTCTATTTAGGTCTTCTGCCCATTTTTGGATTGGGTTGTTTGTTGTCTTGATGTTGAGCAGCATGAGCTGCTTGTATATTTTGGAGATTAATCTTTGTCAGTTGCTTCGCTTGCAAATATTTTCTCCTATTCTGAGGGTTGTCTTTTCGTCTTGTTCATGGTTTCCTGTGCTATGCAAAACCTTTTAAGTTTCATTAGGTCCCATTTCTTTATTTTTCTTTTTCCATTTCTCTAGGAAGTGGGTCAAAAAGGATCTTGCTTGGATTTATGTCACGGAGTGTTCTGCCTATGTTTTCCTGTAAGAGTTTGATAGTGTCTGGCCTTACATTTAGGTCTCTAATCCATTTTGAGGGTTTTTTGTGTGTATGGTGTTCAGGAGTGTTCTAATTTCATTCATTTACATGTAGCTGTCCAGTTTTCCTAGCACCACTTATTGAAGAGGCTCTGCTTTCTCCATTGTAAATTCTTGCATCCTTCATCAAAGATAAGGTGACCATATGTGCATGGGTTTATCTCTGGGCTTTCTGTCCTGTTCCATTGATCTATATTTCTGTTTTTGTGCCAGTACCATACTGTCTTGACTACTGTAGGTTTGTAGTATAGTCTGAAGACAGGGAGCCTCATTCCTCCAGCTCCATTTTTCTTTCTCAAGATTGCTTTGGCTATTTGGGGTCTTTTGCGTCTCCATACAAATTTTAAGATATTTTGTTCTAGTTCTATAAAAAATGCCATTGGTAGTTTGATAGGGATTGCACTGAATCTGTATATTGCTTTGGGTAGTATAATCACTTTCACAATGTTCATTCTTCAAATCCAAGAACATGGTATATCTCTCCATCTGCTTGTATCATCTTTAACTTCTTTCATCAGTGTCTTATAGTTTTCTGAATACAAGTCTTTTGTCTCTTTAGGTAGGTTTATTCCTAGGTATTTTATTCTTTCTGTTGCAGTGGTAAATGGGAGTGTTTCCTTGATTTCTCTTTCAGATGTTTCATCATTAGTGTATAGGAATGCAAGAGATTTCTGTGCATTAATTTTGTATCCTGCTACTTTACCAAATTCATTGATTAGCTCTAGTAGTTTTCTGGTAGTATCTTTAGGATTCTCTATGTATAGTATCATGTCATCTGCAAACAGTGACAGTTTTACTTCTTCTTTTCCAATTTGGATTCCTTTTATTTCTTTTTCTTCTCTGATTGCTGTCACTAAAACTTCCAAAACTATGTTGAATAATAGTGGTAGACAACCTTGCCTTGTTCCTGATCTTAGAAGAAATGGTTACAGTTTTTCACCATTGAGAATGATGTTGGCTGTGGGTTTGTCATATATGGCCTTATGTTGAGGTAAATTCCCTCGATGCCTACTTTCTGGAGGGTTTTTATTATAAATGGGTGTTAAATTTTGTGGGAAGTTTTTTCTGCATCTATTGAGATGATCATATGGTTTTTCTCCTTCAGTTTGTTAATATGGTGTGTCACATTACTTGATTTGTGTATATTTAAGAACCCTTGCATTCCTGGGATAAACCCCACTTGATCATGGTACGTGATCCTTTTAATGTGCTGCTGGTAGTATTTTGTTGAGGATTTTTGCATCTATGTTCATCAGTGATATTGGCCTGTAGTTTTCTTTCTTTGTGGCATCTTTGTCTGGTTTTGGTATCAGGGTGATGGTGGCCTCATAGAATGAGTTAGGGAGTGTTCCTCCCTCTGCTATATTTTGGAAGAGTTTGAGAAGGATAGGTGTTAGCTTTTCTCTAAATGTTTGATAGAATTCACCTGTGAGGCCATCTGGTCCTGGACTTTTGTTTGTTGGAACATTTCTAATCACAGTATCAATTTCAGTGCTTGTGATTGGTCTGTTTATATTTTCTATTTCTTCCTGGTTCAGTCTTGGAAGGTTGTACTTTTCTAAGAATTTGTCCGTTTCACCCAGGTGGTCCATTTTATTGGCATATAGTTACTTGTAGTAATCTCGCATGATCCTTTGTATTTCTGCAGTGTCAGTTGTTACTTCTCCTTTTTCATTTCTAATTCTATTGATTTGAGTCTTCTCCCTTTTCTTCTTGATGAGTTTAGCTACTGGTTTATCAATTTTGTTTATTTTCTCAAAGAACCAGCTTTTAGTTTTATTGATCTGTGCTATCGTTTTCTTCATTTCTTTTTCATTTATTTCTGATCTGATCTTTATGATTTTTTTCCATCTGCTAACTTTGGGAGTTTTTTGTTCTTCTTTCTCTAATTGCTTTAGGTGTAAGTACAGGTTGTTTATTTGAGATGTTACTTGCTTCTTGAGGTAGAAATGTATTGCTATGAACTTCCCTCTTAGAACTGCTTTTGCTGTATCCCATGGGTTTTGGGTTGTCGTGTTTTCATTGTCATTTGTTTCTAGGAATTTTTTGATTTCCTCTTTGACTTCTTCAATTATCTCTTGATTGTTTAGTAGTTTACTGTTTAGTCTCCATGTGTTTGTATTTTTTACAGATTTTTTCCTGCAATTGATATCTACTCTCATAGCACTGTGATCAGAAAAGATACTTGATACACTTCAATTTTCTTAAATTAACAAGGCTTGATTTGTGACCCAAGATATGATCTATCCTGGAGAATGTTCCATGAGCACTTGAGAAGAATGTGTATTGTGTTGTTTTTGGATGGAATGTCCTATAAATATCAATTAAGCCCATCTTGTTTATTGTATTATTTAAAGGTTGTGTTTCCTTATTCATTTTCATTTTGGATGATCTGTCCATTGGTGAAAGTGGGGTGTTAAAGTCCCCTAGTATGATCGTGTGACTGTCGATTTCCACTTTTATGGCTGTTAGCACTTGCCTTATGTATTGAGGTGCTCCTATGTTGGGTGCATAAATATTTACAATTGTTATGTCTTCTTCTTGGATTGATCCCTTGATCATTACATAGAGTCCTACTTTGTCTCTTGTAACAGTCTTTGTTTTAAAATCTATTTTGTTTGATATGAGAATTGCTATTCCAGCTTTCTTCTGATTTCCATTTGCATGGAATATCTTTTTCCATCCCCTCACTTTCAGTCTGTATGTGTCCCTAGGTCTGAAGTGGGTCTCTTGTAGACAGCATATATATGGGTCTTGTTTTTGTATGCATTCAGCCAGTCTATGTCTTTTGCTGGGAGCATTTAATCCGTTTACATTTAAGGTAGTTATCAATATGTATGTTCCTATTACCATTTTCTTAATTGTTTTGGGTTTGTTATTGTAGGTCTTTTTCTTCTCTTGTGTTTCCTGCCTAGAGAAGTTCCTTTAGCATTTGTTGTAGAGCTGGCTTGGTGGTACTGAATTCTCTTAGCTTTTGCTTGTCTGTAAACATTTTCATTTCTCATCGAATCTGAATGAGATCCTCACTGGGTAATCTTGCTTGTAGGTTTTTCTTTTTCATCACTTTATATATGTCCTGCCACTCCCTTCTGGCTTGCAGAGTTTCTGCTGAAAGATCAGCTGTTAACCTTATGGGGGGTTCCCTTGTATGTTAATTGTTGTTTTTCCCTTGCTTTTTTTTTTTTTTTAAGCGGTACGCGGGCCTCTTACTGTTGTGGCCTCTCCTGTTGCAGAGCACAGGCTCCAGACACGCAGGCCCAGCAGCCATGGCTCATGGGCGTAGCCGCTCCGCGTCATGTGGGATCTTCCCGGACCAGGGCACGAACACATGTCCCCTGCATCAGCAGTCGGACTCTCAACCACTGCACCACCAGGGAAGCCCCCCTTGCTGCTTTTAATATTTTTTCTTTGTATTTAATTTTTGATAATTTGATTAATATGTGTCTTGCCGTGTTTCTCCTTGGATTTATCCTGTGTGGGACTCTCTGCACTTCCTGGACTTGATTGACTATTTCCTTACCCATATTAAGGAAGTTTTCAACTATAATCTCTTCAAATATTTTCTCAGTCCCTTTCTTTTTCTTTTCTTCTTCTGGGACCCCTACAATTCGAATGTTGGTGCCTTTCATGTTGTCCAAGAAGTCTCTGAGATTGTCCTCAATTCTTTTCATTCCTTTTTCTTTATTCTGCTCTGTGGTAGTTATTTCCACTATTTTATCTTCCAGGTCACTTATCCGTTCTTCTGCCTCAGTTATTCTGCTATTGATTCCTTCTAGAGAATTTGTAATTTTATTTATTGTGTTGTTGATCATTGTTTGTTTGCTCTTTAGTTCTTCTAGGTCCTTATTAAATGCTTCTTGTATTTTCTCCATTCTATTTCCAAGATTTTGGATCACCTTTACTATCATTACTCTGAATTCTTTTTCAGGTACACTGCCTATTTCCTCTTCATTTGTTTGGTCTGGTGGGTTTTTACTTTGCTCCTTCCTCTGCTATGCATTTCTCTGTCTTCTCATTTTGCTTAACTTACTGTGTTTGTGGTCTCCTTTGTGCAGTCTGCATGTTTGTAGTTCCTGTTGTTTTTGGTGTCTGCCCTCAGTGGCTAAGGTTGTTTCAGTGGGTTGTGTAGGTTTCCTGGTAGATGGGACTAGTGTCTGTGTTCTGGTGGATGAGGCTGGACCTTGTCTTTCTGGTGGGCAGGACCGTGTCCGGTGGTGTGTTTGGGGGTGTCTGTGACCTTATTATGATTTTAGGCAGCCTGTCTGCTAATGTGTGGGGTTGTGTTCCTGTGTTGCTAGTTGTTTGGCCTAGGTTGTCCAGCACTGGAGCTTTCTGGTCATTGAATGGAGCTGGGTCTTATCGTTGAGACGAAGATCTCTGGGAGAGCTCTCACCGATTGATATTACGTGAGGCCAGGAGGTCTCTGGTGGACCAATGTCCTGAATTCCATTCTCCCACCTCAGAGGCTCAGGCCTGACACCTGGTGACAGCACCAAGTCCCTGTCAGCCACACAGCTCAGAAGAAAAGGGAGGAAAAAAAGAAAGAAAAAATAAAAATATATAAAATAAAAGTTATTAAAATAAAAAAATTTTAAATATATTATTAAAATAAAAAAATTAAAAGAAAAAAAAGGAAGAGAGCAACAAAACCAATAAACAAATACACCAATGATAACAAGCACTAAAAAGTATACTAAGATAAACATAAAAATCAGAAAGTAGTCAGTCACATACAGCAAACCCCAAGTCTACAGTTGGTCCCAAAGTCCACCTCCTCAATTTGGGATGACTTGTTGTCTATTCAGGTATTCCAGAGATGCAGGGTACATCAAGTTGATTGTGGAGATTTAATCTGCTGCTCCTGGGGCTGCTGGGAGAGACTTCCCTTTCTCTTCTTTGTTCGCACAGCTCCTGGGGTTCAGCTTTGGACTTGGCCCCACCTCTGCATTTAGGTCACCTGAGGGCATCTGTTCTTCGCTCAGACAGGACGGGGTTAAAGGAGCCACTGATTCGGGGGCTCTGGCTCAGGCCGGGGGGAGGGAGGGGTAGGGAGTGCAGGGTGAGCCTGCGCCGGCAGAGGCCGGCATGACGTTGCACCAGCCTGAGGCGCACCGTGCATTCTCCCAGGGAAGTTGTCCCTGGATCACGGGACCCTGGCAGTGGAGGGCTGCACAGGCTCCCGGGAGGGGAGGTGTGGAGAGTGACCTGTGCTCGCACGCAGGCTTCATGGTGGCGGCAGCAGCGGCCTTAGCGTCTCATGCCCGTCTCTGGGGTCCGCGCTGTTAGCTGCATCTCGCGCCTGTCTCTGGAGATCCTTTAAGCGGCGCTCTTAATCCCTCTCCTCGCACACCAGGAAACAAAGAGGCAAGAAAAAGTCTCTCCTCTTCGGCAGGCCCAGACTTTTTCCCGGACTCCCTCCCGGCTAGCCATGGCGCACTAGTCCCCTTCAGGCTGTGTTCACTCCGCCAACCCCAGTCCTCTCTCTGCGATCCGACCGAAGCCCGAGCCTCAGCTCCCAGCCCCCGCCTGTCCCGGCGGGTGAGCAGACAAGCCTCTTGGGCTGGTGAGTGCTGGTCAGCACCGATCCTCTGCGGGAATCTCTCCGCTTTGCCCTCCGCACCCTCTTACTGCGCTCTCCTCAGCGGCTCCGAAGCTCCCCCCTCTGCCACCCACAGTCTCCGCCCGCGAAGGGGCTTCTAGTGTGTGGGAACCTTTCCTCCTTCACGGCTCCCTCCCACTGGTGCAGGTCCCGTCCCTATTCTTTTCTCTCTGTATTTTCTTTTTTCTTTTGCCCTACCCAAGTACGTGGGGAGTTTCTTGCCTTTGGGGAGGCCTGAGGTCTTCTGCCAGCATTCAGTGGGTGTTCTGTAGGAGTTGTTCCACATGTAGATGTATTTTTGATGTATTTGTGGGGAGGAAGGTGATCTCCCTGTCTTACTCCTCCGCCATCTTGAAGGTCCTCCTGTTTTGGTGAATTCTGAAGAACTGTTATTATTGTCTATGATCCATCAACTCTGCTAAGTGAGGGAATATTTCTTAGTCATTCTAACTCGCAGCAATTCCAAATCAAAGATGTAACTCAAGGTAAGCCAAGAGAAGTCTATTTATGCAGGAAGTATTCACACATAGGGGAAGTCCACGCACGTGCAGAGAGCGGGAGCTGCCTTAGCTAGGAACCCCAGAGGTTCCACCCAGCTGCTTGGACATCCAAACCTGGCACTGAGCAAATGGACTCCTAAAAATCACAGTAGGCATCAGGGTACTCACTCAGCCATCTGACTCACTCATAGCATCTGGGCATAAGAAAATTCTATTTCCCAAATCCCTCCTCTCTGCCCCCATCTTCCCCAGCCACACATACGAACAATCTGGACAGTCCATAAGGTAGAGGATAATTTTAGGGGCTTCCCTAGGGCCTGGCTGGATGCTTTCCAATCACTTCTTTCTGGCCTGTGAAATCAGATGCACTATTTCTTTATACATGAGCAAAAATGAAATCAGTTTCTATTTGCAGAGTGAGATGGAAAAAATGAAAATTGCACACAGCTATGTCACAGATTCTCAGAAAGGACTTCCCTAAGCCTGAGGAGAGGAAGGAGGCAAAAGAGAAACTCAAAAGGAGAGGAATTTCAGTCTGTTAACCCCTGAGAAGTGTCCCAAGAGCTTGGCCTCACATACATAAGCACATTTAAGGTTTTAGAGCAAAGCTGGTAAATAAAATCAGAGACATTTCTGGATTTATTTTAACCACTGATCATGATGTTGTTTAATAATCTTGGCCATTCCAGGAGCAAATAAATCACTGTGTGTCTGTGTCTCTCTGTCTATGTGTGGCTCTGTATGTGCATCTGACCTCTCCCACACCACCCCACTTTCTCTTAACAGACACACCATACATGTTAACACATATGAAATTTGGTTAAAATAAACATCAAGAATAAGCTTATTGGGCCAAAAAAAAAAAAAAATGGTTTGGGGGATTCGATTTCTCAAAAGGCCTACCCTGATTCCAGAATGGAATAGGAAAGAAGGAAATTGACAAGATTATTTGGGCCAGTTTTATGCACCCAAATGTGGTTACAAATGAAGTCACCTTATCACTTACACCCAAATTTTGCTAGCCACGTAACCCCACCCCTACCCTGAGCACGTCAGATTCTCTTACAAGGATCCCTTCATCCTTTGGTATTGGTAGGTGTCCTCTGGGGGGAATTACATCGTGTGAGCTCTCAAACCAGTCCAGGCAGCCATTGGACCGTGCTGGCTCCAGGTTGCTTGTATGTCTGTACTGCTCCTGCCACAAACTACTCACTGCCCCTCTGCCAGACTATCAGTGCTCCCCTTGCATTGAAAAGGCTCCCTCCTCTGAATTCTGCTCTTTGAATTGGCCAGACAGCAAGGCTGCTTAGGTCGTCGTATGTCAGGCTCTTTTTTCTGGCACAGGGTAGCTAGACTCAGGGGACAAAAGGAGTAGGGGGCGAGTTCAAACAGCAGCCACTATGTTTCTTCCATCTGTAGTCCTATACTCTCAGACCCTCTTTCTGAGTCTGGTCCAACAGTCCCTCCTTGAAATTTGCCTTCTGTCACTGATATCTACTTTCCTCCCCCTATGTTGATAGAATTTCATTCATAAACCTAGTTAAAGTTTACTTCTCAAAAAGTGCATTATTTCCAAAGTAAATCTCTGGATACAAAGAGATTCCAGGGGCTATTGCACAAGGGTTAAAGCTCTAGCTGTAAATTATGACTGCTTCATATTTCTTTCTCAACCTTTCAAACAGAAGCATTTCTACTCTTTACCATTCTTACCACCCCCAACAGTCCACTTGCCAGCAGGTTCCTGCATGTCCGGCATGCCAAGTATACACCTTATGTTTCCATCCTCTTTGTTACAGTACCGGTGATGGCAATCCACATTTGTACAATGCTTGATATTTCATAAAGGACTTTCACATCTATTACCACACTAGAGCCTCACATCATTTCTGTGAATAAAGCAAATTGAATATTGATACTTGCATTTTAGAGCTATGAAAACTGACAGTCAGAGAGGTAAGGAGATTTCCTCCAGTTGCACTCAGCCAGTGAGAAGATAAGCCAGCCTCGGAATCCAGATCTTAAGACTCCGGGTGCAGGTTCTTTGCAATTCATAATGCTGCCACTCTTTAGTTTTCAGCCCCATGTGCCTCTCTGTAGGTACCCTCACTTGACTTTCAACCAAATTCAAATAATCTCCATGAAAGTAAATTCCCATGCTTTCAGCCATCCAACAGAGTTTTCCAGGGAAGCAGGGCCTCATTACTCCCTCTTTCCCACTGGAAATATGATGAGGAAGCCCACTGGGTAAATGTCCTTTGGAGCACATTAATTTTGGAATAACCTAACCTGACTTTAAGCCAGAATTCTCCACCAACAGCATGGAACATAAAAGTCTGATGAATAAAATCTTGACTTACGGCATGGTTTTGCTTCACTTGACCTATTTTGAGGATACATGTTTTGCAAACCAATTGAAAACTTAAAATTACCCTGTGTTTAATTACATTGCAATCTATGGTTGAATTTCATTTAAATGGCATTTACAATTGGCACATTTTTCAAGTACTGCTTCTGCCACAGTGGCATGTAAAAATACATGATCATCATTCATACAACTGCAGCCTAAGTTAACATCAACACACATCCCATAGATTGGGGGACAAAGTCACTAAAGGATAATGGCTCTCACATTTCCATGAAATACAATTAAACATATCCAGAAATAAACTGGTTCCCAGATTTTGATAAAACAGCATGTGGCATGTTTTCAAAATTGCTAAGCATTGATTGAGCACCTATGTTGTGCTCAGCACTGTGGAGAATTCAGAAAAGCATAAGATGTGTTGTAAGATAGTCAAAGAAGAGGGAATACTCAGGGTATGGGGATCAAGGTGAGAATATATGTTATAATGACTATTATTATTATTATTTATTATGTGTCAATTACTGCATGCCAGATACTATGCTAAGTATTTTATTTGAATTATCTTATTTAATCCTCATAACATCTCAATAAGATAGGTACTATTATTATTTTAATTTTACAGAAAATAAAAGTGAGACACAAGGAAGTAATTTACTTAATTAAGGTCACATACACAATGGGATATTACTCATCCATAGAAAAGAATGAAACAATGCCATTTGCAGCAACATGGCTGGGCCTAGAGATTATCATACTAAGTGAAGTAGGTCAGACAAAGACAAATATTATATAATGTCGCTTATATGTGGAATCTAAAAAAAATGACACAAATGAACTTATTTACAAAACAGAAATAGACTCACAGACATAGAAACAAACTAATGGTTATCAAAGGGGAAAGAGGGGGAGGGATAAATTAGGAGTTTGGGATTAAAATATACAGACCACTATAAATAAAATAGATAACCAACAAGGACCAACTGTACAGCACAAGGAAATATACTCAATATCTTGTAATAATACTCTATAATGGAAAAGAATCTAAAAAGAATATATATATACTTATATATGTGTCACGGAATCACTGAATCACTTTGCTGTACACCTGAAACTAACTCAACATTGTAAATCAACTATATTTCAATTTAAAAAAATTTTTAAAAGGTCACATAGTTAAGAAGCAGGGGAGCCAGGGTTGGAAGTCAAGTATTTGATTTGCCAGCCTGTGTACGCTTAGCCTCTTTGCTTTATTTGGTTACGGCTCCATGAAGGACTGGGTCTTTACTATGGCTTTGAAAATTAGATAGTGTTTAGGTAGGAAGAATGGAAAGAATGAGGATAGGTCGTCATATTGCAGGATAGACAAAGAGCATAAACAAAGGCACAGGGCAAGAATTTGTATTTGACATGTGAGGATCCCTGAAGGAAATCAATGGCAGGAAGTAAAGTTGGGTAGACAGAGTGAGACACTTAACTGAATACCTTACAAATAACCTAGGCGGAATTTAGAGACTTGAGCCTTTGGAAGTAGAAGGTCATGTAGACTCTTCTGTAGGAAAGAGACAATGAAAAAGCACCGTGGTATACCAGCTGCATATTCAGGAAAAGTGGAGAGGAGGGAGACTTCAGGGGAGCAAACCAATTAGTGGCTTACCTTGAAATCCCCTACAGGGACTTTCCTGGTGGTCCAGTGGTTAAGACTCCACGCTCCCAATGCAGGGGACCCAGGTTCGATCCCTGGTCAGGGAACTAGATCCTACATGCTGCAACTAAGCCCGCATGCCGCAACTAAAAGATCCCGCATGTCTCAACTAAAAAGATCTTGCACGTGGCAACGAAGATCCCACATGCCACAACTACGACCAGGAGTAGCAAAATAAATAAATATATATATATTTTTTAAAATCCCCTACAGACCCCACTAGTCCTTGGTCACAGCATATACTCAATAAATGTCAGATCAGTGGATTATGACTAGTAGGGATAAAAAGAAAGATACAAATCTAAGACTAAATCTGCAGAAGTCACTGACAGACTGTTCACGAAGGAAAAAGAAAAGAGAGTAAGCAAGGTGACACCAAGGAGCTACACTGGGTAAGAAGACATGGGGTATTTTTGGCTGACGATGGAGTTGGAAAGGAAAAGTGGGTTTCAGGTGGGCAGCAGGGAGGATGATTAGTCCTCTATTTTGGTTTGAAAATGTAGAGGTTTGAAAGGGACATTAGAATACTGTTAATATATTACAGATACTTGGAGAAATAGGCCTAGAACACATTAAGACTCTCCAAGCGTGGGAAGCACAGTCCTTACTCATCACAAAATTCAAATTAAAGTTATGCTTTTATTTATTGGCCACTTCAATAAGCAAACCTAAGTAGGTAGAACTTCCCTAATATAAACATCACTACTAGACCTATTGTATCTTATCAAAGATTCAGAAAGTAGAAACACATAATATATAAGAACATCATGACAAATTGAAAAGACCTAAGCAAAAGGAAGTAAATCAAAGAGTTAAGCTCCTATCCATGCTCCCTAGGACATGCAGCCAGCACTGGTAATTTAACAGATGTGAAACACCAGCCTTTCCTTATCAAAATACAAAAAGGAAAAAAATCATGTAACGGTTTCTCAGCAAGAAGCCATTAGACAGATGTAATCATAATGGGACCAAATATTCCTATAAATGAAATGCGTGCATTTAGGACCACATGCAGAGTTTAAAAGCAGCTAACACAAAAGGTAAGTAGAGTTGTCTGTGTGTATACAATGGCTCAGATGTGGTACAGCCATCCAATTGGCCCTCAAACCAACTGAATGGTGAATTTACAGGACAAACTCAGTATCCATTAGCTTAAAATTCAAATGACCCTCACAGAAATCACAGCTGTGGCAACAGGAGCTATTATTCTCAAAGTAAACTTCTCCTTTATGATCACCTACCAACCTCCAATCACTGAAGCTATAGCCACACTCATCCAAGCTATTGGCCTTCAAAACAGCCAGGCCACATGGTTCTTCCTTTAGATGCTTGAAGCAATCAGAATGACCAAGTGGATAAGAGTGTGCAAGATTCATTTAAACGGACAAAGGAGCTCATTGTAATGGATGAAATCAAGATCTTCACCAGGCAAATAAGAGGAGAAAAAAACTGCTTCAAATTACAACTTCCTTCAAGAGAGAAGGGATGGAGTCAATTAAAATATATAACTAGAAAGATCCATAAAATGTAGCCTGGGGAGTCAATCCAACCAGGGGAGCACATTTGTTGTTAGTGGATGCAAAGAGAGAAATAAATTAAAATTTGAGTACAGTGTTCAAAATAAAAAACCATGTCATAAAATATGATCAGGTAACATACCAAACCTTTCACCGAATTTAGAGGCAGGATATTCATCAAAAGTCATTCGGTAAGTTAATTGTTTGAAACTCAGAAAACATTTTCTCCCCAAAAATAATGTTATGCATGGTGACTGGCTTCCCAAGATAGGCCACAAAAATCTCCTAATGTATAGTGTAATAAGGTGTAAGTATAGTACTGGGATAATGAAGTAATACTAATTGTTCTATAAAAATAGAATCTTACCATCCTCCATAGCAGTGCTTTTCAAACTGAGTCACAACTCAGGAAATCGATTCAATGAGTCTTTCCCAGTTTAATTCTTAATAGAATGTAATAAATGTAATGGAAAGGAAAGAACAAAATTGTAAAGATCAGAGTACATCCCTGTCATAAGGAAAAGTATTATTCTTGAAATTTAACTTCAGCGTTACAGGTATAAATAGCTATGTGCGTTCAGGATTGCTATGTAAAATATATTTCTGACTGTGGGTCACAGTCAAAACAGTTTGAGTGTCTCTTAGCAAGCCTTCCACGGGGCATCCAGCACAAAGCTGGCATTTTAACATTTGTTAAATGGATGAATGATTGAATGACCCAGTGAACACATGAAGAAAGAATAAACAGAATCTTAGCAAGCCTTCCACGGGGCATCCAGCACAAAGCTGGCATTTTAACATTTGTTAAATGGATGAATGATTGAATGATCCAGTGAACACATGAAGAAAGAATAAACAGAATGCCAGTAATACACCTCTCTCAGTCACAGCCCTGGCACTTGCAGTAGAAAGCTTCCTCACTCCAACATTTCCATGCTAGGGAGGCAGTGGGGACAGACAGTTGCCCAGCTGGAATTCCATATAGGTGGTACTGTTGGCCTGGGACAGGATCTCTGACACAGAACGGGCTTTAAAGAGGGAATGATGGGGAAAAGGCTTCCACAACTGAATGGGATTGGACTCTAGACAGGGTTGCCAGATTTAGCAAATAAAAACCCCCAGGATGCTGGTTAAATCTGAATTTCAGATAATCAACAAATAATTTAAGGGCAAAGAAAATCATGAAGCTTCAAGGTTAAAAGATCAATTCAACCCATCAGACATTTATTTGATGCAAAACTGTGTGCAAGATCCTCTGCTAGGCGCTGTGGAAGGAAAAAGTACTTAGTTCTAAAGGCTGAAGAGGTCAGAGACACACAGGCAAGAACCTCAGCAATTACCATGTATTGAGTACTACTCTAAGTAGTTTCCAGGCATTAATTCATTTGACCCTCACCGCCCGGCATTCAGCACTGCTGTTAGCCTCGCTGAAGACAGAAAACTGAAAGAAGTTACAAGAGAAAGTTGTCCAAGGTCTCACAGAGAAACAAGCACAAATAGCATTCAGTGGGCCCGTGTAGAGGGCTGGATGTTGCCCAAGAGGTGAATCTGGAGTAAATTAGGTAGGAACACACTATCGAGGGGAACTGCATACCGTGACGAATCTGCTTGCAGTGGTGATCCATCAGAGAATTGGGGGTATATATACATGGGCACTGTGCTGAGTTGGGCTATTAAGGAAGATGACTTTGGCAATAGTCCAAAAGACAAAGTGGATGAGACAGCGATCAGAGGCCAGGAAAAGATTAGGTCAACCAGTACAGCTGGCTGGCAAAGCATGTGGAATCAGAATCCAGGATTTACCTCCCAGATTCGACCCTCAGTAGGTAAGTGACCTTGGACAATTCATGTAATGACTCTGAGATTTGGCTTCCCCACTTCAGAAACAGGGGAGACAACACGATTTCCCTCGTAATATTATAGGGGAATAAGACAGGACAACATACAGGAAATGCTCCATAAATGGATGCTATCTGTAAAGCGTCACAGCGATTGAACTTGAATCTTTCCTTTAACCATTCTTCTGAGTTCAGTCAGCCTTGGATTGAACATTTCCAGGAATAAGGTACTCATGCCATCCCAATGGTAACATAATGGGAGTGAAAGAATGAAAGAAAGAATGTGGAGGAATGAGGGTTTGCCTTTCCTACTTCTAAAGAGAAAGAGTATATCTAGAAATGAAGCCGAGGTAGAAAACAAAAAATAAAACAAAGCAAAAAAACTTAGTACTGAGTAACTATAGTTGAAGGACGGAGGGGAACCTTGAGATCCTCACTCTAGCGCATATTACTAGAGGGACCTTAAGCAAATTACGTAAACTCTCTAAACCTTAATTTTCTCATCTGTAAAACGTGGTTGTTAACACCTAAACTGTGAAGCTATTGAGAGGAGAGCTGATATCATGTATATTATGCCCTTAGAACAATGCCTGGCCCAGAGTAGGCAATAAATGATAGTTATTACGTATTGCGTAAAAATTTAAATAAAACTATAGTTACAGTTAGGCAGCAATACTGGTGGAGGCAGAAAACAGAATGTGGAAATAAGTAGAATGTACACGAGGTGTGACAATTCTAGAGACCACATCCATGACAGTGGCATGGAACTGACAGCCCTTTTCTGTGGAGCCAGATGTGTTCTGCCCAACGGATGTGGCTCCTGAAAGGTGCCCCACTAGGTTAGATGGCGTAGGATGGTAGGATTAAAGATGCACGTTTGCAGACTGAGGAAAGAGGGCTCTGGGAGGAGAGAAAGCCATCACCTCTGACTATTTGATTCTCCTGCCACTTCCTGTCCTGGAACCAGACCCCATCACTGACTAGCCCTGAGGCACAAAGCAAAGCAACACTGAGGCTGGAGGTGGGGGTCAGGTTCATAATATGTTAGAACTTAAAGGGGAAGGAATGGATGCCAGGGTCAGACATCCATCCATCCAAGCATACAGGACACATATAAGTAGGACCTGTTGGGTCTGAAACCACCTACCCGTGTGCTTAGCATGTCCTACCTTTCTAGACGTCAGAATACACACACAGCAAGGCCACTCTTTCTGCGGGACCTCTGTCTTGGTGCAGTGCAAACATTATTCCAAACATCTAGCCCAGTGCTCAGGATGCTGCTGTGGCTGCGGGTAAACTTATCATCCTTTGCCTTTTTCTTGAAATTTTAAAACTGTTTCTCAAAGACTTGGTTTGTAAACTTAAATACTAATAAAAAGGTTAACAAAATGATCATGGAAACACTCTGTGTTTCAAACGCACACCATCTGTCCTTAGCCTCTGAAGATGACACAGCAGGATACGCACTGGCATTGTTTTTCAACCACAGTGACTTTTTGCTCCCACGTTCTCCATAGCCTGTCACCCATTCTCCCTTGTCAGACAACTGCAAACACACCAGAAGTCCTGTCGGGACTCAGTACTCTTTCAGGCAGAATCTCCTCTGTGCGAACCTACTTGGCCTGTGTAGGAAGAAACTGCATTCTGGCCACCTCCTAACCAAAATGAAACCAAAGGCCATGCATCATGAAACCATCTCTGCTCTTGATCTCCCTGAAACTAAAGGTAACCTCCAAAGTTAGGATCAGAGCATTCAGAGGCAATGAAAAGCTGCCTAAAATTTTCTCATATCCCAGCACTACTTTCACTTTTAGAAAAGGAATATTTAGAAAGGCTTAAGAATCTCTTTCTTACACATTTCTCTCCCTCCCAGATGTCAAGAGCTCTCAACAACTGCCTCTTCATTTATGACTAAGTGTGTGCTGAAGGGGTTGTTGCCTGAGAAGAAAGCATCCTCGAAACACATTCCTGACTTATTCATCTCTTTGGAGGCACAGATTTTCCGCCACAGGTAGGAAAGGAATGATCACTTAACTCCTCCAGCAGCATTGATCAAAAGTGATACCGGGGTGAAGTGTTTGGGGTTAATTCAGCCAGCACTGCATCAATCACCTGTGGAAAGCAGATAGCAGATGCCACAGTAGCTCCTGCCTCTAGATGGTAAGAAAATAACACAAAGCAAGAAACAAGGAGTTACCAAGGACTGAGGGAATTCCCTCTCCCTAGAGCTCTTCAAAGACAAAAGAGCCACTCATTTTCTTAACTGTCTAAACAGGTCTCTGACTAGTTTTTGAGGCCCCCTCCTCCCAGCCATGATTGGGAGTCAATTATTCTAAGAAATCAAGGTGGGGCATCTATTGGCCGGAGGATAAAACAGGCAGGAATATACAGCCAAAGGCAGCACATAGAACTGAAATCGCTTGGCATGGGTTCTGGTAATTTCAGAACAAAAATCCAAATACAAGTGAAGAGAAAAGCAATTTTAAAGGAGTACGTCCAGTCTCCAGAACGACCCCCAAATGCTGCCTAACATTTATGTCACAGAGAAGCAAGTGGGCAGAGATGCCACATGCCGAAGGAGACAGTTAATTTTAGCTGCAGGCCTGGAAAACTTTACTTTTCCGGGCTCTTCATTACTTTTGAGATTTCGGGCTACCAAGTATGCAGGTATTTCGGTCTGGTTTCTCCCAGTCTGCTCTTATTTTCCCAGCTCCTCTTCATCACCTACTATTGGGACCTCCCTGTTTCAAAACTGTCTTGTCACAGAGCAGAGATTCTGGGTTGAACAACCTGAGCTCCAAAGGCAAAGGAAGGTGACCAAAGGACCTCAGAAGGTAAGAATACCTACAGCTGCCAGAGGCGAGAAGAGTCAGCAGCAGCCAGGGAAGAGACTAAGAGCTTGAACCTGGAAGAGTTGGCTTGTTGAAGGACAAGCTCCTGCATCACGAGAGAAGAGACCAAATTCTGCTTCTCTCTGGCCAGTCAGGAAACTGAGGCCAGAGGGCTGCAGCAGCTCCCAAGCAGCCTTAGGCTGGCAGGGAAAGTTGTCGGGGGCCTCAGACTGAGTGAGGAGAGCCACGCAGGTCGCAGCCAACTTCCCCTGGCCCAGGCCTAGTTGTCAGGCAGCCTGTAGACAGAGACAAAGGACACACACACACTGTTCCCACTGTAGTGGTGGGGGGGCGGAGGAGGGGGTTAGGTGGGGAGCCGTGCACAGTGTGACGCCGGTCCCTACTGAGCGGCCGCTATAGATTTCCTATAAAACAGTTTATGCCACCACCGGCCCCAGGAGGAGAAGCAAGCCAGCCTTCCCATAAACAACTCCTTGCAGAGATGCTTACAGAAGCATCACTGCCACCTCAGACAGGTGAGCAGTTAGATGTACCTGCCTTCAGAACTGCGATTTGTTCACCTGATTTGGTAAATCCCATTTTAACCCTTCTCCGTCCCCAATGGATCTCACTCCCGAAGGAAGAAATGAGTTAAGTTCAGTGGAGTTTGCGGTGTGCTGGCGCCGGGGGGAGGGGAGTAGAGGAGGCGGCAAGGTGGAAGACTTCTGACCTGAAGATTGCACGTACTGGGTTTGTTTTGTTTTGTTTTGCTTTTGGTTTTTGTTCTTGTTGTTGTTTTTCAGACGAAAAGGAAAAAGGAAGAAACAAAGTAGGCAGCAAAGAGGGACTGCAGGATCCCTCTCATTTTCAGACAATCCTGGCCTTTTAGGTAAGGAGCAACTCGAAAAACTCGAATGACGGAAAACGTGTTCGTCTGTCAACTAGGGAAGGAAAGAAAAAGATTCACGGAGGTCCAGAGGAGCTAGATTTCAGGCTCCCGGGTTTCCGGCCTCGCCCTGGCCATCCTCCCCGCCCCACCCCAGACCTGCAGGTGGAATCCAGGCAAGTGAGACGGTCCAGGGCCCTCGGTCAGGGCTCGCCCGCCGCCGCCGACTGCCGTCGCTGCGGGGCCACACCCTCCACCTACCTCACACATGGGAGAGGCGCCCTTGCTCGGCAACGTGCAGCCCAGGAGCTTGGCGAGAAACTTTGCCATATACGAGCAGTGAGGCAGGGTCTCTCCCGAGGCGCCGGATCCGTCCTTTCCCTGCGCGAGAGCCCAGGCACCGAGGTCTCGCCCGCAGCCGGCCGGCCAGCGCGCCCCAGGGCTGGGGGCTGCCGGCGGCGGAGCCGGGCGGGGGCGCGGCGGGGGCGAGCTCGCCTGCTGCCCTGCCGCCGCCGCCCGGAGTGCGTGGTGCGAGCGCGCGCGGCCGGGTCCGCCGCTCCAGCCTCCCGCGCCGCGGGAGCGAGGCGCTGCCGTCTGCGTTAGCCTTTCCCGCTGAATGTCACTGTCACCAGAGCAAAGGGAAGGGCCCCGCCGAGGGGGTGACGGGAGGGCCAACGCGCCGCAGGACTGGCGTCGCGCACGGGCAAGGGCACCGGATGGCAGAGCGCCGAGGCGCGGGCACTGGCGGCCCGGCACCGCCGCTCCAACCACAGCGCTCGGCTGCAGCCGAGGCCTGACGCTCCGCCGGAGAGCGGGAGGCGAGGGCCGGGGAGCGTCTGCTTACGGGGTTGGCAGGGGTGCCCCACTTCCCCAGTTTCCCCTCTCCGCGCCGGAGGAGGTGGAAAAGGCTGTCTCAGGTCGCGGCTGACCCGGCGGGTTACGGCTGCAAGGCGCGAGCTGCCCACAGGGGTCCCCCCGCGGCCTGCGCCAGCCCCCACCCTACCTCAGGGAAAGGGAAAAGCCTCCCGAAGCCTGGGATGGGGACCTCCAGCTCACGTCCACTTTGACCCCTCTTAATGAACGGGCCAGGCACAGGTAAGCCCCAGAAGAGGAAAGGTGACTGTCGGCACAGGGTCTGGACCAGATATGCTCCAGAATCACAGCCTTGGCTGGGATGGGGGTGGGGTAGGGAACGGATGAGCCTGGCCAGGAGGCTGATACAGAAAGATATGGCCCTGTTTTTCTCTCCAAACCTATAACACTTGTCTTTTAATAAGGGAGATATTTTTAGGACACAGGACCTATGTTATATATTTCTTTTGCATCCATATAGCTGTACATCTCAAACTTCAAGTGTGCATGAGAATAACCCGGAGAGCTTGTTTAAAACCAGAAGCCTGGTCCCCAACTCCCAGTGTTTCTGATTCAGAAAATTTGGGGAAACCTCAGGATCTGCTTTTTTTAAAATTAAGCACCCAGGAGATTCTGCTGCAGGTGGTACCCAGGCTGGACTTTGAGAAACATTACCCTACCTTGTCAGACCCGGAGGTCAGCACATACAAGAACTGTAAAAGCATTCGATTGGTAATAGAGAAAGTTTTGTCATATCACCTAGTTTTAAATGCAAGGAAGCAGAACTAGAAGAGTATGTACTACTTCATCAAGTCACATTGTCTTAGAGACACTACAGGCATATAGGCGCACCCTACAAGTTATTGTCTGACTCCATGAATAGAGGATGGCTGGTTGGATGGATGGTGATGAATAACTGGGTCCAGATTTCCTGATTCTCCTTCCAGAATTCTAGCTGGTACAGCAAACCCACTGTGAATTTAGGGAATAAGCTAAGAAGGAAAGGTGTAAATTAGTTTGAATATATCAGCTCAGTGCTTCTCAAACTTTTTTCAATCAAGTATTTTTCGTAATAAAGAGATCATCAAAAACAAAGTTTCTTTGACATCTCTGGTTTTATCTTTTGCATTCTAGCCTATGAAATATTCAGGTTTGTTATAATATAAAAAGACCTACTCCCACGAGGAAGACTAATGCTCCAAGTATACTATCTTTATCCCAAGCCCACTGCCGAAGCACCAGATGCCCCACCAGCAGCAAACTCAAGAATTGTGGCAGCTAGGTGCCCTCTAAGCTACACTAAAAAGAAAAAGAAAACTAACACACAATGAGTACCTACAACATGGCACTGTGTCGCCATGTTAGGCTATGGGCTCTGGGGACAGACTACCTCAATTTAAATCCCACTTCTGATATTTAATAGCTGTGAGACTTCAGGCAAGTGACTTTACTTCTCTGTGCTCCAGCTTCCTCATCTGCAAAACGAGCATAAGAATAAAGGTAGCTACTGCGTGCGGTGGTCTGTATTCTTTTTCTATTGCTTTCACAACTTAGCATCTACCCGTTTATTATCTCGCAGTTCTGTGGGTTAGAAGTTTAGGGAGGTTCTCTGCTTAGCATCTCACAAGGCTGAAACCAAGATAGAGCCAGCTGGGCTCTCATCTGGAGGCTCTGAGAAGAATCCACGTTCAAACACAAGTCGTTGACAGAATCCAGTTCCTTGCAGCTATAGGTCTGAGGTCCCTGTTTCCTTGTTAGTTGTCAGCAGGGCCCACCCACCTCTTGGAGAGGTTGCCCAGACTCCTTCTCGAGTGACCTCTTCCATCTTCTAAGCAACAATTGCCTTGAGTCCATCTCATGCTTCAAATCTCTCTGACTTCTTTTCTTGCCAACAGCCAGAGAAAACTTTTTGCTTTGAAGAGGCTCATGTGATTACATGATTATAATATCCAGGCCCACCTACATAATCTTCCTATCTTAAGGTCAACTGATTAGTCCCTTAATCACATCTTCAAAGTCCCTTTTGCCACATAATGTAACATAATCACAGAAGAAACACCAGGGGTGAAAGCCATAGAGCTATCTAGAATCCAGCTTACCATGTGATTATTCTGAGGAATAAGTGCATGTATGCATTTTAAACACTTAGAAGAGTGTCTTATTTTGTGATAATTATAATAAGAACTCAAAACAAGTTAGCTGTTATTTTTTTCTGCTCATGGCACTTCATTTGATTGTCATTACAACTGTATTATTTTAAAAGGAAGAAATTGAGAATTAAAAAGATTGTCCAACACCACACATCAGGTTAGAGGCAGAGCCAGGAATTGAGCCTAGTTCAGCTGCCAATCAAGTCTGTATTTTTGCTATCATATGATACTACATCACAGAAAGCTGGCAAAGACCAGGTAATGTCCATTTGGGGGAGTGGAACTTAAGAAGAAGTATGGAATTTAAGAAACAGAAAGAATATTTACAGATAGTCACTTTCCATATGTGAGTAATTTATGGTTTAGGTGCAAGGAAGGCTATACTAAATACTAATTGAAATACGAAAGTCTTTAGCGGAACTCATGATTTTTAGTGAGTAGAGGCATTTTCTTGTGATGATATTCATTTTAAGGGGCTGTACATTCACTTGTGATCTCGACTCATTTCTTTGATGAGCTCTTCCTCTCCATGCTGCTTCTCCTCTGCCATCTTGCATCTTCTTAGTGTCAAGAGAAACATTTCTGAAGGGCAGCCACCCACTGACTCTGGCTTGATAGGAAGAGCATTGCCCAGACCTTCTCCGGGGCCTGCCCAGGCCTGAATCATTACTACACCTATTTCCTGCTGTCTACCTGGCTCAACAGAGAGCCAGGATGGATGCATGGATGGATGGATAGATAGATAGATAATAGATAGATAGATAGATACATACATACATACATACATACATACATAATCTTGTCATCTTTGGTCCCCCCCATTTAAGACCTTAACCACAGTATTATTCACTAGGATTATTCATAATCTTTGACACAGCATTTCTATTTCTAGACGTTATCCTAAGAAATTACTCAGAGAATCAAATCAAAAAGTCAGATAATCAAAATAACTCAAAGAGTATTACATTTAAAATTGTTTCGTGTCCATAGGGGCAGGGGAGTATCTGTTTTACTGACAGAGTACCCACTGTGGTTAAAAGAGCAGGACTGGAGTCAGGCAGCCTGGGTTTGAATTCTGGCCCTTCCAAGTACCAACAGTGATTTTTGGACAAGTCACTTCAATTCTGTAAGCCTCTGTTTCCTTATCTGGAAAATAGGGACGATAATAATACCTACCTCATCAGGATTTAATTAGTTAATACTATTATACTAACTTATTAGAATGATTATGATACTAGTACTAATAATGTTCCTGGTCCATAGTTAGTAATGGTAATAAATGTTAACTACCTGTATTAGGAGGATTATGATTAATGATATATCCTCAACTACTGACCCAGAGCCTGGCACACAGTACTCAGTAAAAATTGATTGAATATAGATGGAGGGGCAAACGAATGAGGAAAGATACTAGTTGAAGCACTATAAAGCCAAAATTTGTAAACCACCTAAAGTCTAACAACAGGAGATTGGATTGATAAATTCTGATTCATAAAAATGGTCAGCATTAAATGCGTTTTTAAAGAATATTTACTGACCTAGAAAATGTCCCTTACATAATGTTGGTGGGGGACAGCATATAGTACATGTAGTATATGCTAACTTTGTAAAATGTTTACGTGTATACATAGGAAGAAAATGGAAAGAAACATACCAAAAGGCAATCATAGTTCTCTCTGGGTGATAGAATAATGGATTCTTTTTTAGTTTCTTCTTACATATTCCTGAATTTTTCTATTCTTTGCAGTGAAGCTGAGCACAACACCAATTCTAATACTTTTGTTTTAAGATCCCATCATTAAGAACTTGGGGATTAAAAAAAAAGTTATAAGTTAATCTTAATTAATTTAAGATCTTATCCCTTTAGTAACACATTTAGAATGGACCAATTAATGCAATGAAATCTACTGCACTGATACTCCCCTTAAGGAATCTCTGTAAAGAGGCTCTGCTAAATATCATACAAAATTCAGTTTTAGAGACACTCACCTTTACTGTTAGAGCTAACAGTCTAGTTATCAGCAATGACCCTAGGGATTGCAAAGCCATAAGAAGGAAATATAATCTATTTTTATAATTTTCCTATTTTCTCATTTATTTTAGAAGTTAATGTAGAAGTTCAAGAATAAGTTCTGGAAATGATCATTTGCCCAGAATCAGTAATAATGTATGCCCGCCAAGTCTAGAGAATACTACTGTCTCCATCAACAGATGAATCGATAAAGAAAATATCTTATATATGTGTGTGTATCTATAATGGAATATTATTTAGCTATAAAAAAAGAATAAAATCATGCCATTTGTGACAACATGGATGGACCTTGATGACATTATGCTAAGTGAAATAAGTCCGATAGAGAAAAACAAATACCATATGATCTCGCTTGTATGTGGAATCTTAAAGAAAAACAAGTTCATGGATACAGAGACCAGACTGTTGGTTGCCAGAGACAGGGATTGGGGGTGGGGTGGGGGCTGAAATGAGTGAAGAGGGTCAAAAGGTACAAACTCCCAGCTATAAAGTAAATAAGTCATGAGGATGTAATGTACAGCATGGCAACTACAGTTAATAATAGTGTGTTGCACATTTGAAAGTTGCTAAGAGTAAGTCTTAAAATTTCTTATCACAAGAAAAAATATTCTATAACTATGTTTGATGACAGATGTTAACTAGACTTATTGTGGTGATCATTTCACAATATATAAATATCAAATCATTATGTTGTACACCTGAAGCTAATATAATATTGTATGTCAATTATACCTCAATAAAAAAATGATAAAGATAAAATAAAGAATACTACTTTCAAACCCTGCCTCCTTCGTGGCTCTCAGGGAGAGCTGGTGTTGCAGTTACTGTAAATACTGTACTTCAGTACGTTCAGAAAATAGAGCAATCTGATTAATCAACTATTCCAACTAATTACCAGCTATGCAACACTTGAATTACCACTTTTCAAAAAATTAGGCTGTCATAAATTGCAATTAACACCGAAACTCTACTGAAGGTTTCATAATTCTCTGATGATTCAGAAGGTACTTCAGTGTCTCTTGGGGAGTCAGGTTCACCAGCATAAAATCATTTATCCCGGTAGGAAGGATGAGGGGACACGCTGGCTGATAGGAAATTTCAGTTGACAGAAATGCAAGCGAGCCAGGTTTTACTATGTTTACAAGGCTGACTGGATGTCTATTGAGCTCTTTAAGCACCTCATGAGAAAGGCGCTCTGTTTGGCTGAGATGGTATAATTATAATTCCACAAGAATACAATGGTAACATTCTATTTTACAACAAAGAAAATTAGATTACAAGTTATCTGACAACCCTCCCTTCCTCCCAGCTAAGATCACACACCGTATAGAGTTACAATGGTGCCAATTACAACATCTTTTCATGCACTGTATGATCCTTTGACTTTTGAGGATCTGAATGGATTTCATACCAAATAGCAGCTACTCGCAGCAATCAAAACAGTTTGGGGGAAAACAGTTCCATTTTCTGTGCTCAGGTAATACTATTGATTTAAACTTAATATCTGCCTCACTTTTTTCTTGGTACAACAAGCAAGCATGTAGCTTCTGTCTGGCTCCCCGTTCTGCCTTACCGAGAAGGTGGGTAGGAAAGTCTAGTGCATACTAGGCCTTTTCCATCACTAGTTGCTAAAAGCCCACTTCCATCAAAAAGAGAATGTTTTTAAGAATTTAGGCCAGTCTACCACCTCCTCCTCCCCCAACCCCACTTGACAGAATAAGAGGCACAGAGAGATTAAGGTTTTTGCCCAAGTTTACACAGCTAGTATATTAGCAGCAGTGGGGCCCACAGTCTAAACCTCCTGATAACCTACGCTATTTCCACTGAGTTACTTCCTCAGCGCCCCTGCACATCTTCACTAAACCATGGCAGGGCTGATTTGCCCCCCAAAAAACTATTCTTTGAGCTAGGTGCAAAACAAAAGAAAAAAAAAGAGAAAGGGGAAGGAGAGAGGGAAAGGAATGGAGGGAAAGAGAGAGAGAGAGAGAGAGAGAAAGAGGGGAGAAGGGAGATGGAGAAGGACCCAGTATCTTGTCCTTTAGGTACCACTCGCACATCACAGCCAAGCTTACTCCTTTGATGCAGGAATTTGGGCTTTCAGTCCTGGTACAGGGAACTGCCATGGTTTATTGATTTGAAAAGCTAGAATGGGGCTCCCTGGAAGAATCTTTGCAGGATATTTGAAGCTGATGGCCAGAGGCTCTTTAATGAGCAAAGCGATACACCTTATCCTTCCAGCCCTACCCTGGCTGTCTGGGATGGGAAGGAGACATATTCTAATATGGGAAAGATTCACGATTTAGGCCAAAATAATTGGCTGACAGTCAGCACAAAAGGAAGTTGGGCTATCTAAGGGGTTAAGTCATTCCTTCTAACCCAACCCTGGAGGCAACTTACATTTTGACTCACAAGAGAGGTGCAGTCTGGAGACACTGAATCAATAAATGGAAAAGTTGCAGTATTACAGGTGTGATAAGAGACTAAGAGAATAAGTTACACCTCCCCCAGTTTGGGGCTTAATGGAAGTGTCATTATACTTGTGGGAAAGGGCCTGGTCCATCATGGTAATGGTGGGAGTGCCTAGGTTAGCACCAATGACAATGAGGGGACTAATACTACATAATGACAACAAAACCCACAGTGGCATCAAGGCTGTGCCACACCCTGCGGAAACACGGCTCAAGGGTGGAGAGTCAAAGTGCACTTGGGACGGAAGTGGGGCATCGATATGAAATCCTTGGAGCCAAGTGCACCAATGGGCAGCAGCAGGCAGGAGTGTAGCTAAGACCAGGCAAAGAAACATCAAGGCCGGGGCCATGGCACCACCTCGTGAGCAGTGGTGGCCACAGAGGGCACAAACAATGGAGCAGAGAGAGGGAGCCAGCACTAAAGAGCAGAGCTGCTGCAGGGATAGACCTGAACACTTGAGAAGAGATCCTTTGGGAGCCAGAGAGCTAAAGATCCAAAAGATGGGGGGTGAGGAGGAGAAGAGGCTTGAGGCAAACACCATTTTTGTTTGTATTTCATTGCTTCAAATCTCTCCTTTGACTGGTCCATCCTAATTGGTGTGACCGATGTCCTTAAAAAGTCCACATGAAAGACAGCTGGGACAGTGAATGGACAGGTTCTTGGCTCTGGCCCAAATCACACCATTCCCCTAAAGGCTGGTTCAGTTCTAACTATCCATAGAGGCCCAGATCTGCTCTGCATTAGACACTAAGTGAGATTAAAGAGTTCTGGACAAGGTCACCCCTAGGGCTCCATCAGTCTCACAACCAAAACAAAAATGACTCAAATTCAGACCAAATCTAAACACCTGGAGGTTGAAAGGAGGAGAGGGCAAGGCTAAGCCTGCACCAACCTGAAAGGAAGGAAAGGATGGTTCCCATCCAACCACACACCTCCATGAGCCACATATTCAAACCAAAGCTTTTTTTAAAAAACAAAAAATACTATTTCTATTTCCTTTGTTCCTTCCCCTGTCAGCCCTGACCTCTCAATTCTCCACGGGCAGAGGGGTGTCTCAGATAACATCTTCCACAGCCAAACAGCACAAGGCACGATGGGGAATCCACACTCCCAATTTTCTCCAGCCTTCCTCTCTATGGTAATGACAGTAACAATACCCAGCACGGTGCAATGTGGAAGGCACTGTGCTAAGCGCTTTACAGATATTATTATGCATTATTATATTTGATCATTTCATCAACTGCTTTGAGGGACACTATCATAACCCCTACTTTACAACTGAGGAAACTACAGCACGAAGATGTTTATTTCCTTCCCAAGGTCACGTAGCTAGAAAGACATGGAGGCTGGCCAGGCATGCACGCAATCCTCCAGAGCCCACATCCTTCCCCTACACTCCATCATCATAGACTAGAAGAGCAGCAAGGGATGGGGCTCTTTTAGCCTTCCCCTGTAGGAAGAATTGAATGTGAAATGCATTTAAAGAGGAAGCAGTTTTAAAATATACACCGCCTAATGCAAAACAATGCAAATTTTGCTGACTAAATAAAAATGAGCCAAACTGAAGAATTTTGACCCCTGTGCCCTGAGGCCTTTACAAGAGAATATTACAAG